>NC_056731.1:1903597868-1903619871 GCF_019279795.1 Protopterus annectens | reverse complement strand
GTTTCCGTATATTCTGAAATTGAATGGGTTTTCTTCATTATATCATTGACTTTGCCCAGTCCTTCTAATTTTTTTTTTTAGTTTTAATAGTAAATCACTTTCATTTTTATACTTCAAATTATTCTGAAAATGCATATAGATGCAAAACTAGTTATCTGCTAGCTTTGTAAAGCAGATTGCAGTAATGTAAAAACAAAAAAAAAAAAGTGCCCGATTTTGAATCTTAATTTTCTCTGTCTGCAACTCTTGAGCTGATAAGTTGAGAGGTAAATGTGCGGTATGCAAACAAATAAATTAGAACTATTAATGTGTTCATAACTATGCTTCAGACCCTCCCAAGTCCTTGCTGCTCCAGTTTCATCTGCAAGCAATTTTACTGCAATACGGTTTTGGGAGCAGTAAACTAGTCTTACTTTGTGCATTGCCGGCACAGCTACTGGCTGATTTGTAGTGATACAAATTAAATGTTTACAGCCTTTAGCTATACATCTGCCCATAATAACCTACATTAAATAATATAAAAAAGTGGACCCAGTTACTGGAACAAACAGTGAGAACTTTTAGTTTTTGGAGTCTGTAAATGAGTATTTTTTATGCAGAAACTGACAGGGTAGAAACTAGTAAACTCGTGATTGTAAAGGTATCTGAGAGGAACGGAAAGTCAAAGATGAGTGCACACTGGGACCTAAAACAAAATTGGAACTGTAGAATCACAGGATATTGAAAGTAAAATGATACTGTGGGTGTGAATTTAAATGACATCATTAAAATGGGCGTTACTCTGGTCAGATTAAATGCGACCCGAATTTTAAACACTGGGATTGTCCCTTTAAAGGTCTGTCTCTGGTCGCTATCCGTTAGAGCAGTCTGATTTCCAAAGTTCCTCCCTCCCTTCTTTCGTTGCTGTTGTCTACTGCATAAGCCAAGTACTCTTCCCACCCATTGTTTTCCATAGATCCACAATAGTGGGTGCCCACCCAGCAAATCAGTATTGCTTCTGAATATACCTCCTTTACACAAGCAATAATGCCCAACAGTGTGTGTTAACACACAGAGGCATTACTGTGGCATCAGGCCTCTACACCCTAGAAGGGCCTTATTTACACAGTAACACACACCCTGTTGGGCATTATTGTGCTTAGAGAATGGGGTGTCTGTAAAATTGTTGTGTTTTACTTTTTTTATGACTACATCACTTTTATATTTATTTTTGATGTAAAATAGTTCTTCTGCTTAAGGTTGAAAACTTACTGTAGTATATGTAAATGGTATTGGAGGAAGCATTTTACATCCAATATAAGACTTTCAAAAATGTCCAGGCATTCAACCCATTTTTTGGTCTGTTACTCATAGATATTTGACTTGTTGGCAATCATTAGGGAATGAAGTATCTAAATAATGATGTACACTATTTCCTTGAGAAAATACATGCTAAAACAAATCCTTTTATTCTATCAATTTTTTTTAATTTTAGAACAGCAAGATCTATTCCTATTTTTGAGCCTTTGTCACCACTTTATTCAGCTTTCTTGAACTAAGAGACTGACAGGTATGCATGCCTCTTTAACTGCTTCTGCCACACACACACACACACACACACACACACACACACACACACACACACACACACACACACACACACGCACACAAACACTTCTGCTTACATGCATGCAAGCAAGCATACACACACAGACAGAAAAACATATATAATATTAAAAAAGAAAGAAAAAAATGTGCATGTTTACACTCGCTAAACAGCAACAGCTCCACTTAAGAGTATAAAAATAATGACTCTCGAGATCACTCCCACTTTCATGCATACATACACACAAACACACACACACTTTTGTATATTTTTTTTAATTTTACACACACTATACACTAAAATCTCTGCTTAGTGAGCATAAAATAATGGTGTCCATTAGCTTTGTTATAGTCTGAGCTCCACAGCAGCTTAATATGCTGCCATAAAACAGCAGACTCATTTTTCAGCAGGCATTACCTGTACATTAATACCCTGTTGGAGCATGTTTGCTCTCCAGACTGAAGTACAGGTCACCCATTCTCCAATATATATTGTTTCCTGCTCCTTTTCCCAAAACTCCCATCTGCTTGACACCATTGCCACACTCAGAGTCCTGAAATAATTATGCCTCATCCTATTTATTTTATTATATTGCACTTCAGTTAACTGCTCTTGCACTTTAAATCTTTTTAATGGTCCCTAATACTTGAAATCACTTTGTCCAGATAAGTTTAAGTTGTTTGAGATAGCATTTTATTTATTTATTTTATTTTTATTTGTTTCCCAGGGTAGAGCATTGATCTCCATGGACACTTTTTAAACTCAGCCAAGGAGTGGTGTTTGGTTAAGTGACTTGCAGATTCACCCAGTTAGGCAATGGAGATTTCAAGAAATCTTTTTTGTTATTTCACATTAAGAGGACTGGAATAGTCCATCTAGTGACAGTAGGTGGTCACCTAGTCTAGCTGAGCTGGGAGATGCATAAGAGAACTGTAAGCCAGTGACTTTGTTGTTGAATTGCACTTAAGAGGCCTTTTGGCTGTACTTTTACACTGAGAAGTCCAGGAACAGCCATCTTGTGGCAGACGTTTTTGCCTAGTCTGAGCGGGAAAGCACTCCAGGAGAGCTCAAACTCCTTCTTCTTTCAGCTTTTCCCGGTTAGGGGTCACCACAGCGGATCACCTTGTCTGCTCATGATTGGCAGTGGAGTTTTACGGTGTTGAGTTGCCAGCCCAGCACCCACCCTTCCACAGAAGGCACACACAGGCACGCACTCATGCCTAGGGCCAATTTAGAGTATCCAATCCACCTACAGCATGTCTTTGGGATGTGGGAGGAAACCGGAGCACTCGGAGGAAACCCATGCAACCACAGGTAGGACATGTAGACTCCGCACAGAAGGCACCCCAGATGAGGATCGAACCAGAGATCCTCTTGTTGTGAGGTGGCAATGCTAACTGCTGCACTACCATGGCCGCCCTCCAGGAGAGCTCAAACTATAGTTCTTTATTGACTAGAGGTCACAGGAGTCAGTTTTCAGCTTTTTGTCTGTTTACTCTAAATTAGGCACATTTGAATATTAAGGAACCTCACCTGAGTGTGTTTCTTCTGCATCCGTAGCCATTCAGGTTAAGATAAGATACACTGTTTTGTTGCACTTGCTATTAAATTGTGATCACTACTGTTTGACTGCATTTGTAAAGCATTTAATTAATTTTGCAACAGAAAACTCACTCTTTTTTCTGTCTGTTGGTCTTTTGAACTGTTTGGCTTCTAAGTCACCCTGCAGAAGAGTGATATAAGTCAGGGGCTAAGTTGTTTGTTGTTGAACTGCTCTTGATAGCCCTTTTTCCTCTACTTTTATAATAGGAAGTTCAGGATCATCTGTCTTGTGCAGAAGGTGTTTCCCTGGTCTCTGTGTTGAAAAGTACTCCAGGGGAGCTCAAAGCAGTCATTTATTGGCTAAAGTCAGCTTTCAACTTTTTTGTTTGTTTCATATAAATTAGGCACATTTATGCAGAGCTGTTCACAATGAAATGGCAGTTGGCAATGCCTTGTATAGAGGCAAACGTTTAGACAGTAAACTTTACATATAAAACTGTATTAGTACTGTAACTTGTAACACAGTGAAGTACTGCACAGAGATGAGCTTAGAACAGCTAGTTTGGGCATTGATAGCACTAATAACATATCCTAGCACTAACATCTGTACTTAACCCTAGAAACCACCCAAGGAGATCCATGTAAAATCCAGTCCTTAAACCAAAATAGACCACACTAATACAGGTCCAGACAACATGGATATGAACATTTCAAATGTCTCTGTTGTCAGCTTGGTAGACATGGGAATCCTGGGGCAATGTAGCAATTGTCTTGTGTTCTCAGAAAACCATTTATCCTTAAAGAACTAATAATATGCAAGAAATGTATATAAAAAAACAACTTCCTTGTAAACACAACCTCATTTAAAACAAGATTGTCAAGAACATGCACACTGTATCCTCCACACATACTGCTCACCACACACACACACACACACACACACACACACACACACACACACACACACACACAGACCATTTTATGCTGACGCACAAGGAAACCTCAAACCACAAACCTCAAAGACCTCCTAAGCCTACAAACAGCAATGCCTATCTTCATCAATCTGTAAAGCACACACCAAAACCAACAAAACAACACACACAAGCCTACACCCAATGGTCCACAAAGATCAAAGCCCATAAGGTAAACAAACATTTCACCTAGGATTCCTGTCATAGTGGATTCCATCATATGACACAAAGATACCCCAATAACCAAGCTAGATAAGGAGGAGATAATGGTGATCTCTTTATCCAGATCCAGGATTCACAATATCACACACTCAATGTACATCACAGACAGGCATGTGCCTTGCATTGAGAAGCATTCTACCTTCATTGAGGATGACAGCACATTATGAACAAAAATGACTGATTTTAATAACTAGATTAGTTTCTGATATCACTCTACTGGGATTCAATATCTGTCAGCAAGGAAGGATGGGGTTACACCACATACACAGTAAGACAACAGGACAAAAATTAAGTGTCCTTGTGCACCAATGCATGCAGTTGTTATAGAGCTTACCAAGACCCTTGAGTGACAATGGGGTCAAACATGTATCCAGTTTTGTTATGAATTTGTAAACTGGTTTGGAAGCTATTGTAAGACATGGAGAATTAATTACATTTGTGTAAAATCATACCATAACAGTAGATATCTTTTTCACTGAAGCAGTATTCTTAGGGATCTCCTGCCAAGGATGGCCCAACATCTGGCCAGTACACCAAAGCCTTTAGATCTTGCATGCACAGTACATCGGTTCCCCTTTATAATCTCGAAATACTGAAATCTCAAATTTCAGTATCCCAAGACCATAAAAAGTGAATTTTTACAATAGCGAAAGTGCATTTCTCGAATTCTCGGTCATGGCTTTACGCTTCTTTACGTGCGGTGTTTTATGTGGATGGTGTACGGTGCCGTGTGTGGATTTGGGTGCAATTTAGAAGTGAGTGTTTTTTAAGGGTTTTGCTGGGAGTTCGAATGTATGTGAGTATGTTTATAATTGTATGTGTGGGCTAGTGTAGGTAGGTGAGTGTATGAGTTGTGTAAGTGTTGGATGTGTTGCTGTTTGTATATGTGTGATGTGTGTGTGTGTGTGTGTGTGTGTGTGTGTGTGTGTGTGTGTGTGTGTGTGTGTGTGTGCGCGCGCGTGAGGGACTGTAGAATGTCTGGCTGTGAGTTTTCTGTCTTTTCCTGTCTGTGTGATCTCGGAGTTAGTATATAAAAGTAGGGAGGTGTGAGGGGCTTGCCCCCACATGGGGGGAGCAGGGGGCTTTCCCCCCTGCTTATATGTAGTGTAGGTGTGTTGGTTTGTGTTGCTGTGTTTGTGAACGTTTTGTTATTTGATTTGTCATAGTGTGGGTAGGATAGTTTATGCCCTGTGTGGTGTATGGTGTGTTTATGTTCGATATTTTGTATTTTATGGTTTTGGGCTTCAGTATTTTCAACGTTCGCCTTTGTGGTCTCGAGATATTGAAATTCAAGATTTCAATATTTCAAGATTATAAAGGGTAACCCAGTACTTCACATGTATGTTCCCCACACAGGATGCAAGACAAAAAGGTGACATACAGATGCAGTTACCCTGAACTGAATTGCCCCAGTAGACAACAATCGCCACATCCAAAGGGAGAAAATGCAGATGGAAAAGGGGGGATGCTCAGCCAGGAAGGTAACCAAATCAAAACTCAACAGAAAATGGGGATGAAGTGATGGACCGAATACTACAAGAATGAACAGGAGGACATCTGCTGTTATGGTAAGATTTTACATAAGCGTACTATGTCCTTCTATATCACTGTAGTTGTATTATTCACCTTACTGAGAGTACAAAAAGCTCAAGAAAAGGAGTGGGAGGTTAAAGGCCAAACAGCCCTCAACAAATCCATGCAGGATGGCCCAGGCAAAACCCTCTATGGTCCTAGAAACCATATCCAGTTTATAATGGTTAGTAAAGGTATGCACGAAGGACCAATTGCAGATTCAAGGATGGAACTGGTGTCCAAACCCTTGAAGAAAGCACCAGAAGAGGCAACAGCCCTAGTGGAATGAGCTCTAACTGAAGCAGACAGCCACTTGCCATGAAAAGAACAACAAAAGGAAATGGCCTTAGATATCCAGGAGGAGATGGTTTGCTTGGAAACAGCTAAACCCAGAGTCCACGGATGAAAAGAAACAAAAAGCTGGTCAGACTAAGAAATGATCTTAGCTTTACGCAAATAATACCTGACCTGTCTGTGCAAATCCAAGGTATGCAGGACCTTCTCACCAGCAGACTGTATAGAAGGAAAAAAGGAAGGGATAAACAAACAAAAGTACACAAGCAGAGAGACAGCACAATATACTCCACGAAGGCTTTAATGACACAAAATAAATGCCAGTAAAATGGATAGCTCGTTTTCGTCCAAAACCAAGTCAGACTTCATCAGATACTGGTAACCATAACACATGACTTAAAAAGCTAATTTAAAAAAAGTTTAACCAATCCCCATAACCAAAAAGGAAGGGAGTTATACTGCCTGATTTAAGGACAACTCATTAACGACCTTGGGCATAAAAGGAGGATTAATGCGAAGAGACACCCAATCTTTGAAAAAAAAACAAAAAAAAGGGAAGGAATGTCCATAAGGGCCTGAAGCTCAGAAATCCTCCAAGCAGAAGTAAGAGCAAGCAACAAGATAGTCTTCCAGGTACAGTATTGGAGAGAAGCTGAAACTGCAAGCTCAGAAGGAGCCAGTGTCATTTTTCCAAAACAAAATTAAGGTCCCAAGAATGAATATGCTTCCTTGGGGGCCTATGATGCAGTATACCATTAAGAAATTGACCTCAAAATGAGAAACCAGAAGAGAATTAAAGGGCAGACAGGAAGAAATATCTGACATAGAGGCAGTTTAAGAGTAGACGAATGAGGATGGATGAGTGACTCCTTTGTCCTGTGTAAGGGGGTCCAACTGATGAGGCCAGATGCATTAAAAGGGGGGAAACAGTGCTGTCTTGGCAAAAGGGAATCACTAGCAAGATTTTTGGGAGTCCAGCTGAATCTTCTGCAGGACTCTTGGAGGTAGAAGAGGAGGAAGGTAGGCAGAGAAAAACATCCCCTTCCAAGGAAAAAAAAAGGGCATCTGTCTTCCATGCCAGATGGCATGGCACTCTGGAACAGAAAAGAGGGAGCTGTCTGTTCAGAGGGGAGGCAAAAAGATCTACCTTAGGAATACCCCACCAATGGACTATGTCCAGAAACAGGTCTCTGTGAAACATCCATTTCTGAGCTTGTGATTTGGACCTGCTCAAAGAGTCTGCCATTAGACTGTGTTCTGAAGGAATATACACTAATGGAAGAATTAGCTGATAAATGATAGCCATTTCCAGGCCTTAACAACCAGCCTGCAAAGAAGGTAAGACTTTATGCCCCCTGCTTGTTGACATACCATATCATTGTGGTGTTGTCTGTGTAAACCTTCAAGGGGCCTGGAGAGCGAATGGGTTGAAAAGCCTGAAGGACTAGAATCAGAGCTTCCATCTCTTTGATGTTGATACAGTCTGACTTTTGAAGGTGGGTCAGAGACTCTGAATGTTCAGGTGACCACAGGAAGCCCCCACCCCATATCTTAACTGTTGGCAAACAGTTCTTGAGAAGGAACTGGAGGCTGAAAGGGCAGTGCTAGGTTGATGGTAAGTTGCGGAATTCACCATTTGAATTCCCACTTGAGACAAGGAAGGAGAGGCACTCTGAAAAACAGGGTGGCAATGCTGAAGCCAAACTGACTTGAGGTACCATTGAAGCTTCACATATACAGTCTGACAAGAGGGAGCATTGGAATAGAAGAGGCTATGAATCCTAGGGCCCAAAGAAACTCCCTGGCTGGAATGAAAGACAGGGGAAGAACAGACTGGAAGAAAGCTGTCAAGGACAAAACCTTTGCAAGTGGAAGAAGTGCCAACATTGGCACTGTCTGAATCCTGCAGTCCAGATACATATGATCCTGATAGGGAGTCAGAACAGACTTTGGAAGTTGAAAGTGAAGCCCGGATTTTGAAGGAGAGATATGGTGAACTCTACAGCCTGTAACAGGCATGCAGGAGAAGGTGCCTGAATCAACAGGTCATCTAATAAGCAAAATTGTGAATGCCTTTGAGCCTACAAAAGGCAATCACAGGAGCTAGGCATTTTGTAAGTACCCTTTGGGCAAGCAGAGTCCAAAGGACAAAGCAGATAACTGAAAATGAGGGGAAAAAACAGAGAAATGTAAAAACTTCCTGAAAAGAGGGTGAATAGGGATATAAAGGTAATCATCCTTCATATACAAGAATACCAGAAAAAATGGAGCAGCAACACAGGAAAGTGTTTGAAGAGAAAGCATCAAAAAAGACAGAACCTTGAGAAAGGTGTTGAGCAAGTAGAGATCCAGAATAGGCCTCCAAGTGCCCTCCTTTCAAGGAACCAGGAACATTCTGGAGTAGAATCCCTTTCCTACTTGGGAAGAAGGGACAAGCTGAATAGTTCTCTGGTCTACCAGGGACTCAAGAACCTCTAGGAAATGAAAAAGTTGCTCTCACGGAGGTTGAAGAATTCCTGAAAAAGGAGGGAAATTCTTCCACACCATTAAGTAATAATGACAGATGATGGAAAGAACCCAAGAATCTGAGGTGATGATTTTCTGATTTAGAAGACAGGGGAGAGCCAAAGAGACAAGGGAAACTAAGCAAGGGTGGGGGTGGGGCAAAATGTCAATGAAAAGTAGGCTTGTTAGATAAAGAAGGCTTCCGGGCCACAAGGGCTTGAGAAGACTTAGCAGAAGGAGCTCACCTACCACTGTGCCTGTGAACAAAACCAGACCTAGTAAGAAAGCTCTTCTGGAACATAGGAATGGGGGACACAAAAATATGTTTAAGGTCCTGCAAATTGTTACCTTTTTCTCTAAGAGACTTAAACATAGCAGCAGCAGTCTCATGGAGATTTTTACTGTCCAAAGGAGCATCCAGCAACTTGGCCTTAATGTCCTCAGGTAATGACTGTAGATGAAGCCAAGAATAACACCTCATGACAGATCCAAAGGCAGCAGGTCTGTGAAAGGCATCAGCAGCAGCATCGCTACACTTGATTGAGTGGTCAGCCACCTGAGGTACAACCTAAACTAGAGAGAGTATAGCAGTTTCCTTTAGAATAAAAGAGAGGTCACTCAAGTCAGAAATAACCTGACAAGCCTGGGCAATCAAGGGCAGATAATATCTGGTCATGCGGGTCTGGTAACTGATGGCCCTAAAGGCAAAGGTGGAAACAGTATAGACCTTTTTTCCAGTCCTCCCCATGGCCCTACTATCCTTATCTGAAGGAAGGAGCTTTATAGAGTGGAAAAGCTTAGGCAGCTTGTCAGAGTAGACTGACACCACAGCAGGATCAGCAGGAGGACGCAAACAAGAGTTGACAATCCTCAGGAATCTGTAAGGTTTCTTAGCAGCACAGTGCCAAGAATCTGGAGTGTTACAGGCAGCTATAAAGATGTCAAACAAAGCAGCCAGCACAGGAGGTACTGCAGAAGACTTCATTGTGTCCACCTGAAGCAACTCGTAATACCTCTTCTGGATATCAGACACCCAAGAATCCCAATTAAATTATTCCATTATTCTGATTACTGTATCCCCAAAATACAGCTCCTTCAAAGGAGACTCTAGGCTAATGGATTCCTCTTCAGAGCCACAAGCCAAAGGAGAAGGCATCTGAGAAGAATAAGACAAAAACCTCTCATCAGACTTTGAATCGTCAACTGAGGAATCAGGTTACCTAGGCCTTTTAAAAGGAGTTGAAGTCTAAGATGGAGAAGGCACAGAAACCCCTTTGGGAGGCTTCAGGGCCATTAAGGCATTAAACAGGCCCCAAGTAAACTCTTGCCATTCCCCCTGAGGGTCCTTAGTATGTACAGAATAATTTTAGTCTTCTATTTTTTCTTAGAAGGGATGTCAGCCTTAACAACCAGAGGTTTCAACCCTTGATGAACTTCAACAGGAGAACCTGGAACCTCTTCCCTGACCAAAATCTGCAGAATCCCTCTAGTGCCCTCAAAGATAATCAACCATTCTCCCTCAAAATCTGGAATAGACACCTGCAAAGCCTCAGACGATGTGTGAAAGGAAGGATCCATGCTGGCCTCTGATGGGGTCAAGGCAGAGGAATCTGAAATAGACACTAGATGGCCTATAGAACTATCACCCACTTCTAGTGAGAAGTCCAATGGACAGCAAAAGAATCTGACTAAGATTTCTTGGCCACCTTCTTGTTTAATGGTAGTATCTCAGGGTTAACTGATTCTACAATGCTACTCAGGGCCAACTGTTTAAGCCACTGGTTCTTGAGATAAGGTTCCTATCAGTTCATCAGAACGTCAGCAGTTCGAACACCATACGTTCAAACTGTGATGTCCGAAAACTGATTATCGCGAAGCCGCAGAACACTGAATTCTTTCCTAGGGAAAGAATTCAGTAGGCCATTTCTGTGGCTTCGCTATAGTCAGCGCTGTGGTGGAAAGTTACGGGTCGGGTTCAGGTAAGTCTGCAGATGTTAGGGTTAGGGCGCGGGTGAGGTGGGTGTGCAATAGTGATAGACTTTAGGGTTAGGGCGGGATAGGTGAGTTAGGGTTAGAGCGCGGGTGGTGGGTGTGTGATAGTGACAGACTTTAGGGTTAGGGCGGGATAGATGAGTTAGGGTTAGGGTGCGGGTCAGGTGAGTGTACGATAGTGACAGAACTTAGGGTTAGGGTTTGGGTTAAGGTAAGTGGATAGATAGTAGTGTATGTACAGTTTATTGTAGGGTTAGATGTAGGATTTTAAGTGTATATGTGTGTGGATTGCTGTTTTTTTGGTGTGCTTGTGTTATGTGTGTGTTTCTTGGAACAGCGATTTTTTTCCCCTGGGAAAATAATCGCTCTTCTATGTCTTCTATGTTTTTGCACTTCGAGGTTAGAAGTTCGAACATATGGTGTTCGAACTTCAACCATTTCGATGAAGTGATACAGACCCCTTGAGATATATGGCCAGGGAAGACAACTGGCTTCTAAGAGTCTTAGGCACAAATGTCTTACAAATACTACAGGAAACATGGTCGTAGGAAGCACCCAAACAAAAGACACACTGTTCATAATGATTGTTATCGGGAATCTGTCTCCCACACTGACATTTTTCCTTCTTGGATGATGAACTCCAAATAACCAAAAGAAAACAGGACTAACAGAAAGAAAGAAAAAAGACCTCAACAGGGCACCTATCTGATGGCTAGGTATCAGCACAGTAAAAGGTGTTCAGATGGTGTTTGGACTGGTGACAAAGAAGTTTTGGGTAACTGCATCTGTACATCACCTTTATGCCCTACATCCTGTGCAGGGAAACATGTATGTAATGTACATTGCATAAAAGATCTAAAGGCTTTGGTATAGTGGAAGGATGTTGGGTTATCCTTGGCAGGAGATCCCCAAGGTGAAGAATACTGCAAAAGTGATATGGAAGGACATTCATACTTTAAACAGCAGATGTCCGTTTCATTGTTGCAGTACTCTTGACATCCAGGATACCCTGCAGAGGATAGCCAAATGATCAGCCAACACACCAAACTGTTCATACCTTCCAGGTGCCATACAGATACATGTGCTATGTTCAAGGTATAATGTGCATGTGTGACATACGAGTGCCTAATCCTCAAAAATAAATTGCCTTAAAAGATCCAGAGCAATGCAAGAGAAAAAAATCATGTACATTGAGGAAGGGAAAAGGAGGAAAAAAGGAACTAAGGAGGGCACTATGAAGGACCCCTTTGTCAAAAGCTATGCAACCAAGAATGGGGGAAGGAGGATGGGACAGAATACTGCAACAGTGAAAAGTAGGACATCTTCTGTTATGGTAAGTTCTAACACAACTGAACTATATCCTTCCTTATCACTGTTACAATATTATTTATATATGTTGGAGCAAAGATACTAGAGAGGATGGGAGGTGGAAACCACAGAGGATCCCTCAAAGAACTAATGAAGGATGACCCTGGCAAAACTTACCCACTAATAATGTTTAGTAAATGTGTGTACAGAAGACCAAGTAGCAGCATCTGAAATGGATCCAGTATCCAAACCCTTGAGAAAAGCACCCAGAGAAGCAACTGCCCTGGTAGAATGAGCAGAAACAGAAAAGGAAAGCTACTTGCCATGAAAACAACCAAAAGGAAATTAGATGATATTTTACTTGGAAACAGCCAAACCCAGTTTCCTGACTGGGATGAAAAGAAAAAAAAAATCTACTCAGATTTCCTGACATCTTTAGTTTTAGCTAGATAATATCTGAGCAGTTTATGTAATCCAAGGTGTGGAGAATCTTTACTAGCATTTTGTGGAGGGGAAAAGAAGGTGGTCAAACTGATTGATTCAAGGACAAATCATTAACATCCTTGGGCATAAAAGAAGGATTAGTATGAAGATAGACCCTGTCTTTGTGAAAAAACAAAAAAGGTGGGACTGCCATGACTGCCTGCAGTTCAGAGTCCCACTTGGCAGAAGAGCAACCAATAGTTCTGCTTTCCAGGTACAGTTCAGCAAAGAGAAAACTGTAGGCTCAAAGGGAAACAGATAAATCGAATGGGGAACTAATGCTGTCTGGGCCAAAAGAGAGTCACCGTCATGATCTTGGGCCTGCCCAGATGATTTTGTGCAGGACATTTGGCAGCAGAGGAAGAGGGGGATATGCATACAGGAACATCCCCTTCCAAGCTAGAGAACTTGGCACTCTTTAATAAAACTGGGGAAGTTGTCTGTTTAGAGGGGAGGCAAAAAGATCTACTTTAGGAATACCTCACTGATGTACAATGTCTAGGGACACCTCCCTGTGAAGCATCCATTTGTGAGAATCTGTCCTGGACCTACTCAAAATGGCTGCCACAAGATTGTGCTTTTTGAAGATGTAAACCACCAGAAGAAACAAGTGTTAGAGGACTCAAACATCCCAAGCCTGAAAAGCCACCCTACAAAGGAGGTAAGACTTTCTGCCCTACTGCTTGTTGATGTACCACATAATCATGGTATTGTCTGTGAAGATGTGAAGAGGACTTGGAGTCAATGACTTCTCACCAGAATCTAAATCCCCCTCATTCTCAGAAGAATCAGATACTGTAAGATGCTTTGAAGGGGTAGAGGACAAGAAAACAGAAGCAGAACAGATAAGCCCTGAGAGGGCTTCAAAGCCATAACAGCATTGATAAGCCTTTGAGTAAAATCCTGCCATTTTTGGTGAGGATCTTTAGCCTCACTGGCCACACATTTGGTCTTGTGTTTCTCATTTTTAAAGGAACATCAGCTTTAACCAACCTAGGAGGTTCACAGCCTTGCCTAGATTCAATAAGGATACCAGACACTTCTTCCTTCACAAGTATCTGGGGAATTCCCATAGGCCCCACCAATATAATCAGCCATGGCTCCCCTCCATATCTATAGCAGCCATAGGTAGAGCTTTGGAAAATGTGCTGGTAAGCAGCTCCATGTCAGCCTCCAACTAGGTCATGACAAATGGAGCTGTTGCAGGCACCAGATGGTCCTCAGATTCTTCATCCAACCCAATGGAGACATCTAGAGGAGGCTGGACAGTAAATGTCGGAACGTGCCTTTTTGGCTTTTTTTCAGTGGTGGCTGAACATCACAGTGATTAGATTCAGAGTCCGTAGTATGCTGTGTCAAAAGTTATAAGCTCTGGTTCTCCAGGAAAATACAAAAGGATGATAGATGACTGCTGAAAGTTTTGAGGACAAACGCCTGGCAGCTCTCACACTGGGAATGGTAGTGGGTTGCACCCAAACAAAAAAAGGCAGTTCCATTGCCTATCTTTATGGGGAATCTGCATTTAACATTCCACTTCTCCTCCCTGGATGACATATAAAAGGCAAACATAAAAGGAGAAAAAAAGAAAGGCAGGAACCCAGCAGGGTACTTATCTTTAGCAGGCTCAGAAGCTGAACCAACTCAAAAAATGTCTTGCAGACTGAATTCATGATGGAGTCTGGACTGGCTGCAAAGTAGTTTAGAGGATTAAACACTCATACATATGTACCTGATACCTTGGACACAAGGCATACGTCTAACATATGATACCTTGAAGGTATAAAGGCTTTGGTATGCTAGTCAGATGTTTGGCTATCCTCAGCAGGATATCACAGATGTAAAGAACACTGCAACAGTGAAAAGAACATGATGTTTTTTGTGGTTATTACATGATCTACACTAATTTCTTTCCTATTTTGTAACTGGGTATGTGGACTAGTAATGCAACTCTTTTTAAATATTTATTTTCTATTGTATAAAAGCTAGTGTGGCAGTAGCCCTTTCAGACTTTTAAGCAGTCGTACCACAGTAAATTCTACATGGTCTATGCAGTGGGCGGTCACCACGACCCACCTACTACAACACTAATGAGGCATTCAAGTGAGCAGCATATAATTATCCATGCACTCTCCTCTATAACTGCTGTGGTTAGGGATTTACACATCAGCTGGGTAAATTAACATGGTCAGTCGCATTAATTAACTTTCCCAAAAGGCAGTGTTTATCCATTACTTTCAATGGGAGAGACCATATAGCAAGTAAGTGGAGGGAGTTTAGTGGAGTGATAGTGGCTGGAGGATGTGTTAGTGTTTGTCTGTGTATTTCTCAGCATGTAGACATATATGTAAGTGTATGGGGTCTCGGATTTGTGGTATATGTGCATATTTGAATGTACGAAATGTATGTGGGAGAATGAATGTATAACATGTATGTGGAAGAATGAATGAGGAGGTGCCTGTGCCAAAGCTACGTATGGGCTGCCAGTGGTAATTACTACAATAAAGTGTTAATTAGGATTAGCAGTACACTATGGAATTTAGAAAACTGTAACTAGTCAATAGATCTTTTCTCACTGCATCTATCGTTTGCTGAATTGCAGTTTTTCACAATAAAAAAAAACTGTCCCATTTTTGCCACAGCAGTTAGGTTCATTGTGGAATTCTGTCTGAATCCTTCTCCATAGTTTTAAATGAAAATAAATTAGTGTATGGTATAAAAATAAAATTAGAAGTATATATATACCGCTGATGACAATGTAAAGCATAATAGTTTGTGTATATATGTTTTTTAGGAAAATGCTTACCAGCAAATGTTCTAGGAAAGTGATTACCAGCATAATTCTTTTTGCCAGACGCAGTTTAGGGACAGTAGCATGAGTTTTTTTGTTTTGTTTTGTTTTTATTTTATAAAAATATCAGTTATTTTCACAGTGCATCTATTGGTGGTTAATGTATGCTTTGTCATTGACAGAGAAAATAAATTTGTATACATGCATAATGCATTTCGGTAGGGTAACAATTAACAGTAGTCATCACTTGCTGCGGTCCCTCTCTCAGTGGTCTGGTTCTCATCATGGGATCAAGCAACACATCAATAGGATGCTTCATCAATGTTGAAAACATTCTATGGATATGTTATAACCTGCTGGAGGTGGTGTGTATTGGGCCAGAGTCCGAATGCAGGTGATGGGCACCAAGTCTGTGCCCGTGTACAGGTGGTGGGTACCAGGCCCATGCCAGAGTGCAGGTGGTGGGTACCAGGCCTGTGCCAGAGTGCAGGTGGTGAGTACCAGGTCCATGCCAGAGTGCAGGTGGTGGGTACCAGGCCTGTGTCAGAGTGCAGGCGGTGGGTACCAGGCCCGTGCCAGAGTGCAGGTGGTGGGTACCAGGCCTGAGTGCAAGTGGTGGGTAACATTTCTGTGCACAGATGCCAGCATTGTATTTTTTTCCAGTGCCTAAATGGGATACTGCTTATTTTATTTTATTTAGTGTGCTTGTATGTCTCAAAGCCTCCTTGCTGCAGTCATTTTGTGGATATCCTGTAATATTTCATTTACTACTCTGCATTGGTCACAGCTCAGAAGGCAGAGATAGTAGGTACACAGTCATCAAGATACGTCAGCAGTCCCACAGGTGTTCAGCTTCACAAGGTGAAAATGCTGTCGCTGCTGCTACATCCCCTCACATACAGAAAGTCCTGTAACCACCCGATTAAAAAATATTCCATATGTAAATGCCTCTAGTGAACATGTCAGCTAAAGAACATATTTTGTGTAATGCTTGGCAGTGAAATCCATTAACCTGGCTTCAAAATTCTCAATTAACATTATGGTAGCTTCCTGAAAATTTAACACATCATGTCTTAAGAGTAGGACAAATCATTAGCAATTGAAATTATGGTATTACTTGTTACTGTAGGGTAGACTGCATGGATTTCTGTTGTATATTTTGCACCTCTAGTGTATTTGTGGATTTTATGTGTGTCATTTTGTGGAAGTTTGCATTAATTCACCTCCTTTTTTTCATATACCCAGTATTTGGACATGACAGGGTGTTTGCAATATGGATTTAGGAAATGGTTTGCAAGGTAAATTATTTGTATATAAAAATAAACCCTATTAGAATTATGTTTTCATTAACAATATGTTTTCTATGACTTGCTTCCTTTCAGAAAGCTAACCCTTTTCCTCAAGGGTCCTAAAGACTCAAGGCATTAAGAAGGTCCGTCAGTTGCTGCCCAATGTCTCAACATCAGGTTTGCTTTTTCAAGCTATTTTCCATGAGACATGGTAAATCAGGCAGGTCTAACTCTGCTCTGAATATACAATTTATTTCATTTTTGCTTTATTAAGAATTGAGAAGAGGTCCAAGCACTAATAACCTAACACACTAATATTTTTTAATGGCTTGAAGAAATCACCTTACTGAACTGGGAAATGGTAAGTACTCAGACTGTTACACAGAAAGCTTTTATAAGAAAAGAAAAAAAGGAAAAATAAAGCTTTTCCTGTATCTGTAACACAGTTCTCTTTCTCCGTTTTGTAGGCAGGATGCTTGCCCGTGTGTATCTAATACGTATTGGCCATATATTGTCCTGTCACATGTCTTGTAGTTGCATGATTGCTCTTAACATCAGTATTTCCTGCTAAGTGATGGAAGCAAAGCTCTGAACTCTGTGATGGTTGCAATATAAATTTAAAGCAACACAACTTGTTTTAAATGCATGTGCTATAAACATGAACCTGATAAAACAGACTATGTACTTTGTTAACCAACCTACCGGGAAGGATTCTCTATGATAACATTACACTGTGATTCTCAGGAAATGGCCACTATGTGCTAATGTGATCAATTTAATAAAACTTGACATTAAGATTAATAATTATTGGGGTTTAAGTGAAGAAACTGTGCACATTTGTTTTATTGTTTTATGTTCCTTATTTGCTGGTTTTGGTGTTTACTTTCCCAAGCCTCCATAAGCCATCATTGAGCTGGCTTCAGAAAGTGCCACCACCAGTGGTAATCACTAACTCATTCTGTTAATCGATGGCAGTGTCCCTTTCTGATTCAGATATAGGCCAACTGAAGTGATCCTACATGGTCTAAGATCATCACAGTGAGCAGCCTCCTCAGCAGAGCTGCATCTAATTTGGCATTCCAGATATGTGACCTGTGTTAATTAGCCATGTGCTCTTCCTGGAAATGCTGGCAGTAAAGTATTTATGCAGCCAAGTGATTCTGCTGTGCAAGTTAAGTTGGCCAAAGTTCATATTCAGCCATTATTTTCCAAGGGTCAAGTTAGAGAAATTGCCAGGGAGTTTAGCAGAGAGGCAGTGGTGGAGTATGTACATGCGTGTGGCTGCGTGAGTGTATACAGAGGGATGTGTAACCTCAGGTGTGTGTATCTGTGGCCGTCTGACAAACAGTGTGTGTGTGTGTGTGTGTGTGTGTGTGTGTGTGTGTGTGTGTGTGTGTGTGGTGTGAATGAGAAAGAGAGAAAGAGAGAGAGAGAGAGAGAGAGAGAGAGAGGAGGAGACTGCCATATCTCTAAACTCCCCTAGAACAACAAGCAAATCCTGCAGTACTGGGGGGAAGCACACCAGGGAAATATAAATCCTAGAGTCACTTAAACAGTTAGAAGAACAACAGTCTGCAGCATGAAAGGTGTATGAGGAAGCACTCAACACCAAGGATACATTGCCCTAAATACACTTAAAGTTAAAAGCATGAAAGATTTATGTGGTGGGGAAAGCACTAGATACCAGTGATGAGAGATGTGAAATATTACTCTAATTCACTTAGGTTATAACATGGAAAAAGTTGTGAATCCCGTGCACTTGGCACACAAACCAGAGTTTTAGTTGTGTCTGCTACCACAAGACACCAGGAATATGCTTTCAGTATTAGCTTACCTCACTTAAAAAGGCAATAGAAGAGGGAAAAAGGGTTTGATCCCTATACCCTCACAGCCCCGCCCCCTCCCAAAAAAATACAGCTCAATAAGAGAGCTTTAGTCCTCTGTGCTACCACTAGACACCAGGGACAGACTTTAATTCACTTAAAACAGCTATATGAAAAATAGTGGGGGCTTCAAATCCTGTAACCTTATCACAGAATGCAGCTCATTAACAATCCAGAGCTTTAGTCCTGTATGTAAACTGAAATTATACAACAACCCCCCATTAATATTCAAAAACGTGCACGCTGATTGGTCAGCGTGCATGTTGTAAATCAGAGTTATAGCAATGGAAAAAGGTCCGGTCGCTCAGACTTTTTCCATTACTATAACTCTTTTTTTTAGAGCAACGGAGAACGCAAGATCTCCATTGCTTCACACTGTTTAAAAAAAGCAACGGAGATTCTCTGTTTCTTTTTTAAAGCTGTCTCACTATGTTAAACTCCTTTAACATAGCGAGACAGTTTGTAAAAAGCAACGGAGATCTTGCTTTCTCCGTTGCTTTTTTCAAAACTGTCTCACTATGTTAAATGTGTTTAACATAGCGAGACAGCTTTATAAAAAGCAACGGAGATTCCATTGCTTTTTCTAAAGCTGCCTCGCTATGTTAAACCCATTTAACATAACGAAACAGTTTGTAAAAAGCAACGGAGATCTTGCTTTCTCCATTGCTTTTGCCCACAGCTCTTATGTACTGCGTAGGCATACGCATGCGCAGTACATCAGAACTGCCGCAGAATACCAGACAGCTGCAGAAGGGCAGCAAGGAGGCATTATACAATGCCATTATTTATGAAAAGTAATTATTTTTTTTTTCTTAAATAATGTCATTGTATAATAGCAATAACCCACTTCTGGGTGTGGGTAATGCTGGATTTTTCGCCCTCGTGACCAAACCACACCAACAATGGGTAAATCCAGCATTACCCACACCCAGGAGTGGGTTATTGCTATATTATACAATTCCTCCCCTAAAACGTGCATGCTGATTGGCCAGCCCAACCAGCGTGCCCGTTGTAAATCCCTCAATATACTAACGGAAAAAGGTCCGGTCGCCCGGACTTTTTCTGTTAGTATAAAACACTGTCTCGCTATGTTAAAAGAGTTTAACATAGCGGCGGGTTTAAAAAGCAACGGAGATCTCCGTTGCTTTTTAAAGCTGTCTCGCTATGTTAAACTCCTTTAACATAGCGACACAATGTAAAGCAACGGAGATCTTGCGATCTCCGTTGCTTTTAAAAGCTGTCTCGCTATATTAAATGGGTTTAACATGGCGAGACAGCTTTAAAATAAGCAACGGAGATATCCGTTGCTTATTTTAAAGCTGTCTCGCTATGTTAAACCCATTTAACATAGCGAGACAGTTTTAAAAAGCAACGGAGATCGCAAGATCTCATTACTGTTCGCTATGTTAAATGGGTTTAACATAGCGAGACAGCTTTACAATAAGCAATGGAGATCTCCATTGCTTATTTTAAAGCTGTCTCGCTATGTTAAACACATTTAACATAGCAAATAAAGCAACGGAGATCTTGCGTTCTCCGTTGCTTTTGCCCACAGCTCTGATGTACTGCGTAGGCATGCGCAGTACATCAGAACTGCCGCAGAATACCAGACAGCTGCGGAAGGGCAGTAAAGAGGCATTATACAATGCCATTATTTAAGAAAAGTAATTATTTCTTTTCTTAAATAATGTCATTGTATAACAATAACCACTTCTGGGTGTAGGTAATGCTGGATTTACCCACGGTTGGCTTTGTTTGGTCCCGAGGGCGAAACCACGCCAACCGTGGGTAAATCCAGCATTACCCACACCCAGGCGTGGGTTATTGCTATAAGAGCCCACATGCTGATGAATTTTCTGAACTATAAGTAGTATGTAGCCCTTAACATTTAATATTACTGGTAGACTTCAATTGACTGTGAGTTATGCAGAACACAGCAGGAGTAAAAATAAAGCACAGTTGTAAAGGATGGAGGTGTGTCCATATGGGAAACCATCATATCTCAATAACTATGCTGAAGAACCTTCAGACAAAGCCAGGATATACACTAAGCACCACCAGGGATGATATTTAAATATTACTCAGGGTCACTTAAATTAATAGAGCAACAGGTTTTGCATCACAATGCAGTTTTAGAACAAAGAATGACTAATCATTCATTATTTATAAGGAACTTGGAAAAATAAAGATGGATGAGGACCTTTCTGCAAACTAAGGTACAGGTAATGGGTATGGCAGTGTGGGTGTCAGTGAGGGAGGTGCCTGTGCCAATGCAATACAACGGCCACCACAGATACTGCATTGCGTTATATGCTACATTCCTGGAAAGGCTTGTATTTTTGTATTCTTGTGCAAAAGTGGAAGGGATTTTTCTTAAAGTGCCAAATACTACAGCTATGTATAAATTGGCATACTTTATAAGCATGTAAGATACAAATGATGTCTTGTTGATATTATTCTGTTTCTGACTAGTATAGCACATTACCTCCTTTTCCAGTAACAGGTACATCATGTGAAATATGCCATGCCTTGCTTTCTGTAGAATAACTTGGAGTTTCCAAATTAAACTAATTAGACGGTGATGGATGCTAAAACCAATATTTAAACTCACTACACTGTTCTCCAAACTGCATTTCATTCTTCTTACTGGGGTGGATTTGTAAGGCTCTATAGACAGAAACATACTCATTTCAATAACTGATCATCAGTAATCGCTAGCTCCTTTTATTCATGTTATTGCTATGGAAGAAAGAACTGCTGGTCATTGCAAGTGACAGGAATGGCAATATCCAGTGGTCACTACCACCTCCACACCACTAAATATTCAAATGTCCTAGCCAAAGCCTGCATTTAGAAGATTATCCGTGACTCCAATGACCACAACAGCAGCACACGTTATATATACACACATCCTGATGACAAATCATCACACATTCAAGCCCCCTATAGTTAACGCAGTCTATATCAATATAGTTATATTCATTTACGCTTACTCTTACCTTTTCCTTAATATGATGCAATGCATTCAGAACTTTCTCCAGATGTGGATTTTCATGCCCTATCTGCCAAAAGACAAGTATATATTAATATAAAGTCTCACTGAGACAGAGGGATTTGAATTACAAGTCAGTAAAAAGTAATTTACAAACTGTTTTCATGCTTACATTATTAAATGAAAACTTTTCTCTGTAAGCCCAAAAACGAACACAGAGTGAAGTCAACCTATTAAACCAAGTCTTACTACCTCTCATCTTATTTTTATTGAGTCTCAAAAAAAAGATTAGTTTTTTTTTCTTGTTTATGCATGTAGGTATGACTACAGTCATAAATCTGCAATTAGTGTGGAAAAAAATAAGAGTCTGATTTATTTTTTTTCTTCAGCATTCCTTGTTAATCAGCTAAACAGAGCCAGGGAGACTAGTTTTAAAACTTTCTTTTGATTCCGGTTTGTAAGAGGCAATCTTATTACATGCTATTGAGATTAAAGTCACGGAGTTAATGTCTTTAACCTAAAATGAGCATTGAGCAGTATGCATATACTATAATGGATCTAGGACTGTTGAACGAAA
>NC_056731.1:1903567868-1903592868 GCF_019279795.1 Protopterus annectens | reverse complement strand
CTCAACATATGCCATGAAAAAGTCTGCATAAATGGGGGCAAAAGATGCCCCCATAGCTGTTCCCTGCACCTGCCAATAGCATTGATTTTGATAGAAAAAGACATTTTTAGTTAGCACATATTCGGTTAAACAAATTAGGAAGGTGTTAAAACCAGGTTCGTACAGATTGGATTTTGTATAACCAATATTCTATTGCATCAAGGCCTGCCCAATGTGGAATGTTTGTATAGAGTGCACATACATCCAACGTGCAAAGGAACCAACATTTCTCAAGTTGCATCCCAGAAACAATGTCCAAAAATTTTGTAGTATCCTGAATCTTAGATCTGACCCATTTCAACAAAGGCTGAAGGTGCATCGTAAGGAACTGGGATAAAGGCTCCGTGAGTGAGCCATTCCCAGAAACAATGGGTCTGCCAGGTGGATTTAGGGTTTCATAGTGGATTTTTCGAAGAAAGTATATGTATTGGCTGCTGGAGTCCGGAACTGTAAGATGGTGTTTAGTTTTGTCGGTGATGATGATGACCTCCTGCAATGCTGACCCTAAAATCTCATCTATTTGTTTTTTGAACATAAATGTAGTGTCCAAAGGCATTTTTGTGTAATATCTACCATCTGTCAGCTGATTTTCTGCTTCGGCATCATATTGCTGCCAATTCATAACTACCACAGCCCCTCCCTTGTCGGAAGAGAGGATCACCAATCCCTCATTGTCGATCAACTCCCGTAGGCTTTCCATATCAGTCTTTGAGAGATTGTTTGCCTTAATGTTAGTTCCCCTGAATCTGAAATGTAGATCTTTGAACACACAGGATTGAAAGAGATGAACAATATGATGCATCGGTGGTACAAAACTAGATTTATGATATGTAAATAATCTATCAGAGTCCAAATTGGAGACATTGTCATGAAAATGCAACTTAAGATTCAATAATCTGCAGAATGCCATAACATCCTGTGCTAACACATCCTCTGAATAAAAAAAAATGGGGATAAAACTGATACCTTTATTAAGTAAAGATGGTTGTGTATCAGTCAAAACAACATTTGAAATATTTAACACATTGGTGTTATTACATTCAGTCATTTTTTCGTAAGGAGCTCCAATAACCTCTCCAAACTGTTTATTTTTGTTGTGCTTCCACACTGCTCTTTTGTAAGGCCTAAAGGGGCTACAGTGTTATTTCTTTTAGGGGCAGATGAGTCTGAAGTCTGCTGCATGTCCAGGTTTGATGAGGAGTCTGCCCCGGATGAATCCATGTACATCCCTTGTTTTTTTAAATATAGATCTGGGGTGTTTACGTTTGGCGGTTTGACTAGTCTTACTGGTACCCCCCTCAAACCTCACATGTTTGTTATAGCTAAAAGGATTCCCTTTATCATAATCTGATTGATCACATTGAAATTTACAGATATTTATATCCCATAACTGTTGTTCAAGGCCCAAAAGGTCTGTGCTTAGTTTGTTCAGACATGCAGTATAGAAGGGCTGGCCCTCATAGACTTTGGTCTCCTCACATAATTTAGCAATAGTAACAATCTCCCTATCTATGACCCATTCACGATATCTGGCTAATGCTTTTACAAATCCCATGGAGGTTTGCTGTTGTATGCTTGACCATTCCTTTGCTAATTCAGCATCTATGTCATTAACCAGAGGCTGTATCTTAACTCTTAAACCCCTTGGGGATATGCCCTTGGCCATATAGGCTTTAAAAAGTTTGCAATGCCAGATGTTAGATCTTAAGGATCTCATGTTCTTATTCAGTTGCTGAAACAAGGCTTCACAATTATTCTCTGGGCTAAAAGTCATAGTGTTGTTCTCAACATTAATGTCATTGCCCAGTCCAAATTTACCCAAATCCTCCCTATCAGAGGATAGGCCTGCTAAAATCCTAGTTAGATCCATATTCAAATGGCACACTATTCGTAATAGGAATAGCCAATTGTGTAGGGTGCCACCTATTGTGGGAAAAATTATTATTGATCAAACTAATAACCACAAAAACAAGTAATTTTTCCAAAAATCAAAAATCAGTAGTAATGTATAATTTGCATTGGTTGTGGACGATAATAGCGCTTGTACAAATATCCCAATCAAAAGGTTTTCCAATAAGGATTGACAATGCTATGTCCAAAAAATAAGTAATAATACAACCGGCCAGATGAGTACCAGTGGTCCTATATTGAGGAAATCTAACTATTGATTCCCCAAAATGTATTCCAACAATACAGTAAAAGATGCTGTTAATCACAAAAACAATTGTTCTCAATGCAATGCCACGTCCACACAAACATCAATGTGATGTGTATTTTAATAATTACCCATTCTGTCCATCCAATGGAACATATAGTTAGCATGGACAATAATGGCCCTTGCATTCATTCACCATTCAGCTTCTACTACAAAAAACATCAAAAAATAAACTAGAACTACCAATAGTAACAGTTAAACCTGACAAAATGTATTAGTCCTTATTCGGGCAGTCCCAAATCCACCATATAAAATCTTATTTGTAGATTGGGTTGATGATAGATCAATATATAATAATACAAAAGCCACAAGAGGGCACCCTTGATAAAAAACATATATAACCATCCTAATAGCAATAAAAGAACATCAAAACTAATCCTAGTCCTCCTAATAGTGTGCCAACGAATAGAATAATGATCTTTAATATAACAGAGCAAACACAAAGCCTCAAAAAACCCAACGATCCACTGATAGCAGGAAATGGGTATTATGTTATTATTGATCCTGATTACAAGGAATGGTCCCAATATATCCCATAATATCAGTTAGAAGCATAGGGTGGCTTATAAATATAAATAAATATATAAATATATATAAAAACACACATGCTCCACACATCCAGCTTTCATCCTCCCCATATTACCAGAAATATCCCCAAGTCCCAGTTTATCAGGATGAGGCGCATTTGTTAACCTCTTCACTTCCAGTACATGCTGTTATAATGTATACATTTAATTCAGTTATAATAATACATGTACATTTTTTTCCTTCCAGAAGGGTGCACTAATACATTTTAACACAAGAAAACTCACAAATACATTTTCAGCACAAGCAACTGTACAAATCAGTTTGATATACAAATGACATAATTATTTACAAAATTCCAGGTAGCTCTGCTGGCATATGTTACAAATCCACTCCTGTGTTTCTCCTGGCATGGCTGGTAGTACCTCGTATTATCACAACATACATACAAATGTATACACATACATTTACACACACACACACACACACACACACACACACACACACACACACACACACACACAAATGCTTTTGTTGAACTGTTTGTCAAAATGAGAATTGTTGAACTTGGTTGATCGATTGTTATTTTGTCATGCAGTAGCTGGAATTATGGCACACGTATCAGCTAACAGAGGAACTTTTCCTTTTTCCTGTTGTAGTGCTATTAGAGTCAGTATATTTAAGATACAGAAGGATATGGGAGTGCAAGTTGGCCCACCTTCCAAAAACAGTTTTTTTTTTCAATTTTGTTTTCAACTAAACATTTTGTTAATGTAAATTGATCAATGGAATGTATGTAGACATAAATTTTCATTTTGTTTTCTTATATACTTGTGTATTACTGAATAAGATACATTTTGTATGGAGTTTATGTCCTTTTGTCAAAATGTAGCTCATCGAATTGCAGTTCATTGAAACTACATGACTGAACTACAGCCCACCCCATCTCCAAGATAGGCTTTTACAATGGGTTTTGTGGAGGGTGGGAGAGGAGGCAAGTCCACACTTCACATCAAACAAGCAAGCTTGATGAATTGTGCTCAACAATTCAGAGATCAGGCTCCCACAAACTAAAGATAAAAAACAGTTTATAGATGTATTACACACACACACACACACACACACACACACACACACACACACACACACACACACACACACACACACACACACACACACACACACACTAAATACAGAAAGATAGAGAGATGTGTATGCAGATAATACTCACATGCAATGTGTGCATGTTAGTTTATTGTCACAATATTTTGCTTATTTTACCTTTGATGTGAGGTAACACCACCTTCCAGGAAGCTAGCCTAATGAGATGGGAGCCCTGTCAAAAGCAGTGTTTACATATAATAAAAAGAGCTGTCATTAGTAATATACATCACAGAGCTACACATTAGTACAGCTAAACTTCACAGTGTTGACACAAAAGATATGTTTTCAAGGCTTTGTGCTCTCTGTGGATCATGGATGGCGATACAAAACAAAGTGATAAAAGGCCTCTGTTCAAGACTACTACCCAAGTACGTACAGAACGTCTTAGGAGAACAGGGTGAGTGGCCATTTGAGTTGCTGAAAGGCAACTGCACCTTAGTGTAAAGGTTATCAGATTCTATATTGGCAAAACACATTTGATCAAACCAACACTGTACTTGCATTTTGCCAATTCATACAAAGGCAGCACATACGTTTCCAGCAAAATTTTGCAGGGCTATCCCTATATTCCCCTTTAATTACCACCAATCTGAGCCCCCACAACCTCAGAGAATGGGGGGGGGGGGACTTTCTCATAGGTTGTTTGACTTTGGAATGACAATATGCAAGTAATGCAAGTGTGAGAATGCACCCCTTCTTTGGGGGTGTTAGATGGGCTTGACCCAAAATTTTACATTTATTTTGTTTTTGTACATTTTGTGTGACTAGGTGACAGCAGGAACTGTACCACCACTGTGACCCCCCCCTCCCCATTTTCTACATGGGGTTGGGATGCTCCATCAACTTATTGCTCCGTCTTGATTCAGTGCCACTCTGCTACCTTCAACAGCCATATCAGATTGTTGTAGGTCTTCTCTCACAGTCCATCTATCTCTGTCTTTGCTGGATACCCTTTTTCCCTCTTACTTTCTTCCTGCCTGTCTCAATCTTTCATCATCAGATGGTCTTTGCTTTCCTACACAGGCCCAAACCACCATAATCTGTTCTCTTACCTTCTCTGTAATCGGAATTACTTAGCTTCTGATGTCTTTACTTCATCTATCCCACAGTGAGCATCCTACAACCCATCTCAGGCTCTTCCATTCAATCACCTCTAGCTTCCTCAGCTGCTCTGCCTTCACTGCCAAGGTTTTTGTACCATACAGCAGTACTTGTCTCACCACTGTTTTGCACACTAACTCGTTTAGCTTCTTTGCCATTCTTCTGTCACACGCTATCCCTGACATATGATGTCAGTTTGCTGAAGCCCCTCAATCTACACCTGACCTCATTCAGACTTCCCTTCTCCTCAACCTCCCCTTCCAGATATTTGAAAATGTTAACCTGTTCCAATATTTTTCCTTGTATCTCAGTTCTAAGGTTCTTTAGATTTCCCTCATTTGCTGCCATTAAAATTGTCTTATTTGTACTCCATTTAAACCGGTATACCTCCAGTTTCATATTCCATTCCCCTCTCAGTTCATGAAGTTCTTTTTTTCAAAGTCTACAAGTTTGCTAATGTAGTTCATCACCTGTATGACACCCACTCTCACTGATGACCCCTTTTGGGTCTTGAACACTGTTCATACTCATATCACTGGGTCCTTGGACATAGCCTGCGCTAACTCTATCAATGTTTCTGGGACTTCAAACCATCAAGAGGACTTCCTACATCAACTTCCTTGAGACCTTGTCATATGCTTTCTCCAAGGCTTGGAATGCACAGTTGGCTCTTTCCTTGTCTATAGCATCAACTTCCTTTCTCACTGCAAATATTGCAACAGTTGTGCTGCATCCTGATGAAATCCAAACTATTCATCTCCCATCTTACTTTCTACTACTCTGTATTTATCACCCTCTTCAGAAATGTCATGCAATGTGACAGGAGTCTGATACCTCTGTACTCCTCTCCCCATTGTTCTTGTACAATGGCACTAGAATGCTTATTCTCCAGTCACCTGAGCTACATCATTCTCTCCATACTGCTATAAGTATCCCCTGGAGCAATTTCTCTCCTAATTCATCCAACAGCTTGTTCATATCAGACATTATCTCATCTGAGCCTGCTGCTTTCCTGACTTCCTTAGTGCTGCACTTCAGGGGTGGGCTGCTCTTCTTTCTTCATAGGCTGCATGTTGGAAAGTACAATTTCTGTGGGATTTTCTTCATTTAGAAGCTGCTGGAAGTACACCTCCCATCTGTCTTTGCTGTCCTGTGGACTGGTGAGCAGGTTGCTGCTGACATCACTTACGAAAGGTGTCTAATGATCATCTTCTTTATCTTTCTGTCTTTGCCTTGTAACCGGATAAAGTTTGTGTGCCATCTGCAAAAGTCACTTTCCAGAAGCTGGTACAGTGCCTCTGATGCATTGCTGTTTGCTATTGCAACTACTTTCTTAGCATCTTTGTTAGCCAACCAATATTCCTTCTAAGCCTGGTCCATCATTTCTATCTCTCACTTTTCCTGCACTCCTTTCTTTTGATGACTCCTTGGATTATTGCTTTCCACCACTATTTATTTATTTATTTGCAGTTTGTTTTCCAGAATAGTCCATTTGGCTACAAGGAGCCCATTTTCAATGGAGTCCTGGGGAGAAAAGCTCCAGAGAAATACAAATACATAGAACAGAAACAGTACAAATCCATAATACACATTTCAGTTAAATGTTAAATACATATTTTGTATAGTACAAACCTGTATTGCACAATTGAAATAGATGTTACATAATACAGAAATAAAAGATTTTCATTAGGAAAATTACCTTTCCTTATGTACCTTATTTCCGTACCTGCCTCAGCTGCATATCTGTTTGACAGTCCTCTCACATGCCATTTGGATGTGCTGCCATTCTTCAGCTCCACTTAGTTCCTCTTCTTTCCAAGGTGCTAGAGCCCAGAGTATTTCCTTGAACTTTTGTGCTGTCTCCAGTCAGCTTCCAGGTATTCATCCTAGTGTCTGTTGACCCTAGAGCCTTCTCTTTCTGTTGCTTGCAGTTCATTGTGGTAACCTGTGGTTTACACTGAAGACTGACTTTTCACAAGGATGACCAAATGCCCTTTCCTTACTAGGATAATGTTGACCAGAGTTTGAGGTTGGCCACTCTTGTATGTGATGAGTGCCACTTACTAAACCATGTGTTAGCCTTCAAAAACATTTGCCAGACAGAAGTTTTGTATGCCCACTCCTTTATTCTTGTTTCCACACCCCACTGGGCTAAGTCAGTCCTCATATCCTCTTCTGTCTGTCCCGATATGTGCATTCAATGTTCCTTGTTATCAACACCAAATTACATAAGAGATTCATAAACACATTAGGTGCCCACCAGATTATATATTTCCATAAAAATACCCATTTATTAACTTCCTCACTTTTTTCTTAGTAGGTAAGCCCACTGCATACAAAAGCCTATTTCAGCAGCAGCCAACAAGCACTTTTTAAGTGACTTGATAACAGTCAGACTGAAAGTGGAAAATGAGAGAGTCAATCTAGGATTACAGAATAAAACGTCTTAACCCTCTATGCCTAATTGCAGACATTCACTCCATCTCTCTACACATTTTTAAAATCACACTAATGTGAGCTGGCATTTGGTCTTACTGAAGTTGCTCATTAATTTGTATAGTGACATTTACTGAGCTGAAGAAAGACTGAAAAGGGCATTGCACTATCAGGGATCAGTCTTTCTACAAGATGCAGTAAGCTTGGCTTGATAATGACAGCATCTACGAGATGGGGAGGAAATGAGAGGAGAGGAGAGGAGAGAGGAGAGGAGAAGAGAGGAGAGGAGAATACTTCTCTGTATCTTAATTAAATAACTGTATTCACCCATTCCATAAGAAATCCATAAGAAATGCCCAAAATATAATGTTGGAAGGAAAGTGGTGGTACTCACACCATGAAAGAATGGCAATAGGCAAACACTGAGGAATACACCTATCATAATGACATTAAGTACCTTGAAACAGGAAAAGTAGACATGATACCAGCCAATCACGTACACCACTGAACAATTCAGTTTAAGTAATATGGCAGTTTTACCACGACTGTACCTTGTATATGAAGGCCTCATAGAAAATAAGCAGAAGAGAGAAAGGGAATACACAGTGATGGCAAAGATAACTATGATTTCTACATCTAAGAAAAAAGGGTATCATTATGATTTCTACAGCTAAGAAAAAAGGATATCATTACACTTTGGTCCAACTGTTCTTTGCTACACCCATGTAACCTAGTCTGACTTTTTGTGAAATCCAGATATTAGAAAATGTGGCTTAATTCACTGCCTCAGCTATACTTGTGTGCATATGTATTCATACTGGGACATCCAGTCATGAAGCATGCTGTACCTCTTCAGAAGAGGGCATAATCCTTAGATATATGCATTTATATTACTGCTTTTTATGTATGAAACTGTAGTCTAATATATATCATAAATATTCCTACCACAGCTAGAAGGGTATTTTGAACTGTACCAAGCAGCAACGAGGTGGTACTGCATCCTCATCACTGCAAGTACAGGCAAACCAGGCTACCGGCACCACACAAGTCAGGGATGATTCAGGTGCTGAAAGTGAACAAGGAGAAAACTAGGGGCAGAATGTCAAATGATGTACTAGAACTGTAGTATAGCAATATTACTGACAACACTGTTAGTCATACCAGTCTACCTTATGACCGTCAGGTTTCCAATAAGAGTGGGAAGAAGAGAGACAGACTGACAGAGAGAATGCTGCCAGGAAACAGTAGCCTGGCATGTCTAACAGACCAGTAGTCATTGTTATGCACTGGTCTACTTAAAAAAAAATCCTATACCTCATTTTTTTGAACAAATCTGCTATATGGTAACATTTTTTCCCAGCTAGTGTTCTATTGCACTGAAAGAATTCAGAGCAGATATTTCTGGTGGATTTCTCATAAAGACACAGATGTGCATGTCGCACTTGTGCCCCAGTTGATTGATGCCAAGGATACTGATCTAAATATTGATTTTTTTTTCAGTTATCTTTTAGAAATTGACAACAGAATGGTAGCAGTGGAAAGCCCAGAAATAGAAAAGCAATTTTTTTGGCCAGAACAGAATAGATTTTATATATTTACACAGCTATATCTATAGCAAAAGAAAGAGAGAAAAAGGGAGCAGGAGATGTACTACATGGGGTGGGAGGGACAGGTGGTCTGCTGAGGGGAATAACAGACCAGCAAATGCAAGCTGAGGTCCAGCTCCCAACACAATGGAAAATGGAAGCAAACATTCAGTGCAAGTCAGGATGACAGGAAAGGGACTAAAAAAAGGAGGCCAGAAAACCAGCAATAAGGGTCCCAGAGAGACAGCAGTGTTGACAGATAAGAACATAGACTGAGAAACCAAAAAACAGAGGGAGAAAAGCCTGACACAACAGAAATGAGATTTAATGTAATAAATTATACAAAGTGACAGGTAATGGACGATAGATGTTTGTGCAAGGGAGGAAAGGGAAAGCTTCTCCCCAAGAAGAAAGAAAAAAGAGAAAACATATATTAATGTGAGGACTTGAAGGAGTGGAATAGTGATGAGGAAGACTGTTTCCACCAAGGATTGAGGCCTAGCAGTAGTGGAAAGTGTAATGAGAGGGAGAGGTGACAGACAGATGGAAACAATTGGAGAAGAGGCTTATGGACTTCTATGTCAATAGATGTTTGATATGAACACTAGCCAAAAAGAACAGATATAAAAGTGACTAATGCAAAATAATTCAGTAGTGGGAAGTAAAGAGGAGAGGTTGTTATGGTTGTCAGACATACTGCACTTGTACATTTCTTTTACTTTCACGCATGTCTCTCTTTCATTATATGTATACTCCCATCTGGAGATATATATATATATATATATATATATATATATATTCAGCCGATGATGGTATATTGTAAATTTTGCTGCACAGTCAAACTATGTATGCAGTTTTGTTGAATAAAATAAATGGAGTGCAGAACTGAAGTTAATAAATGACTGAGAATGGGGGTTTGTGAAGTAAAGGTTCTCAAAAGATCAATAAACTTCATAGGATGGGCTGAAAGGGATGATAGGGGAAAGGCAAGGAATAGTCCTGATGGATATACAGAAAGCATTTGATTATGTATCCTAGGAAATTACGAAACGGTAATAGATCAAGTAGTGGGGAATGGAAGATGGACTCCATTGATGAAACTATTCATAAATCGGGTGCTATAGGATAAAATTGAAATGGGAATGGAATACAACAGTGGTGCTCATTATCACAAGATTTATTCCTACTGATAACTGAATGCTTGATGTGAACAATTAAAGAGATGTGGGGGGAATGGGATGGAAAGAGCAATAAAAGTAGCGCCTTTCTGTTCACAAATAAGTGTATGCTGACAGAGCAGATGTAGAAAGGAAAAGAAGGCACAGAGGAAAAGGGAAATAAGGACCCAAAAAATTGTAGTGACTATAAACCAGACTAGAAACTACAATTTCTCTCATATTACAGCCAATAGAAAGCCAAATGACTTCCTTCTACTAAGCCTACATATTAAAAGTATATCCAACAAAGTCCATGAACTCCATGCCACCATAGACTTGTACTCCCCAGATATAGTCATCCTGACAGAAACCTGGCTAAAACCTCACATTACCAGTGAGCAAATACTCCCTACAGGTTACGGCATACTAAGAGTAGACCGGCTAAACAAGAAAGGGGGTGGTGTAGCTATAATATTTAAACAGCATCGAAACATCCAGATCTTAAAATCATCAGCTCCACAAATAGGCAATGAAGAAATAATATATACCAACCTCAAAATAAACCAAAACAAAACCATCAACATAATTGGATGCTACTTCCCACCTGACCAAAACATCCCTCCACTAGAAAACCCCCTCAGCTGGTCTACACACAATCTCCCCCAAGAAACTATAATTTTAGGTGATTTCAATATTGACTGGCAATCCTGTTCTGGCAACCATCCAACCCATCATGTAAGCCTTCATGGCTACACCCAACTAGTCCAGTCACCAACCAGGATAAATAAAAACTCCAGCTACTCTGGACTGGATATTAGTCAGTAAGAGCCCCCAGTCATATATAACAGGCTGCTTATCAGATAGCCTCAGTGATAACACCCCAACATTCCTACTCAAAAAATACCTATACCAAGCTAAACCTGTCATCTACCGTCATATACGTAAAAAAACTAAACTTTAACCCACTCACATTCATCTCATCCCTCAAAGAATGTAACTGGCATCCTCTAAAGTACCTCAGTCTTGATGACGCATTTTAATTTTTTAATACTACCTTCCTGAGCATCAGTGGCGGCTGGTGACTTCAAATCACAGGGGGGCTGCAGGAGACAGCTGAATGGGTGGGGTCAAGGGGAAGGGGTGTGGTCAACCATAAAGGGGAGGAGCTATGCACAAAACCACAAAAAACTAACTTTAATTAAATACGCTGCCCTGGGTGGCAAACCATCATTATGAAAGTCCAATCAAGACAAAAATAAGTGTAGAAGAATAAAAATATTTCAATGCATTGGCTGCATGACAGCTTACTTAATATCTAGATGGAAACAAAAGGTTGTGAGGCATGAAAAAATAAATTACTTTTTAAATACATTACTGGAATGCCAGTCAAGTAACATGCTGAAAGTAGAAATCTATGTGATGCCCCCACTTGTAAAAATGTTTCTTATCCAAAAAGACCTGCTGCCTGACAACTTGTTTCATGGGGAAAACATGATAAAAGTAAAAAATGAACAGCAAGCAAGAAACAAGCTCAAGATACATTGCTTAAAAGATTACTGTACAGGTTATGGACCACACATGATTGGCATTCTGTTTAGTTTACGGGTAAAGTCTGTAGAGATGACTGGAAGTCTCCAACAAGTGTAATGAGCTTTTTAAATAATGGAATCCTGTCCTTTAATATCCAAGGCTTATACATTATCTAGTCAAGTATTCTCTGCATGGCAACAACAGAAAGGCTTTCAATGTTGGCAATTCTTTAACATTATGCTTATTAAAGCTTACTTGCATCTTACAATGTCAGACAAGCTTACCTTATGGTCATTAAAGCATTGCTACTTAAACACAGAGCAACAGGCACTGAGTAATAAGCATAAATCAACAGTACAAAAATATGACAGAAACCAGACCATTCTGCAAAATCAAGGACAGATGAAAAGCCACTGTAGTACTTATGCAGTGTGTCCTCCCCATCCAAGGTAGATACAACTACTCCTTGCCTTGCTTGGACACATCCAGAGTCACTACATGGGGAGTGGGGTGCAACAAGCATGTCACAATTTGAAATCTCTCTGGCTGACTGTGATGGCCCTGACACATTTCATTTGTCATACCTCTCAACCTCAAGAGCAAGAAATCTGGACAAAGCCATACACAGAAGTGGGACAAAGGCCCAACAATAAGGACAATTTTTAAATATTGCTCTAATAAACTTAGAAAGATAATAGAATAGGTCTTGCATTAGTATGAATTTTCTGAAGGGTATAAAATCTGAAACTCAAATGTCTGTCATTTTCTAACTTCAGTCTTTAGTGATTTGTCACTAATTTGTCAAAAAGCACAATTTTATGAAAAATGGACCAAAAATGTGATGCAAAAATATAAAATAGACACACAATACAGCTGCTACCTGTCAAAGAAGGGACATTTTAATATTAGTACTGCTACCTTGAGCAGCTGACAAAATGAAAGAATCTACATGCATTTCAAGTAATCGATAACTTTGATTATTACAGTTATTTCTTAATTGTAAACCCTCCATGTTTTCTTCCAAAATTGCTATTTTGCTGAGGGATTATTAGGGGGAAGAGCAACATTTTGAGCCAAAAATTGGGGACAGTTGAGAGGTTGGCTATGCCTAATTCTATAAAGCAATTTATTTGCACGTACCTCTCAACCTGTTAATGAAGTAAATCTGAACAAGGCCAAATATATTGGGGGCACATATAAACAGTAATAAAAATTGCTCTTGTATAAATTGAGACAGTTGATAGAACAGCTCTTACTTTAACATGCATTTTTCTGAAGGTTATGAAGTCTGAAACTTTATTTAGTGACTTCTGGCAAATCATTTAGGAATTAAAACTACAAATTTTATGAACAAACTAAAAATAAGAAGCAAAAATCTATTCATTCTTTGAAAATCTGGACAGTTGGGAGGTATAGTTTAGCTGGGCCTGTCTGAGTTTGCTGCCCTTCCCCCCCTGACAAAATAATGGTTGAATGGAGCCTTTGCATCCATTCCAATGAACCATTATACTTGGCTATTTCACTCCATTTACCATAAACACTAATGTGCATACTGCTTTACTTCTATGATGAGTTGGACTTCATTTGAAAGTTTTATTTTGTATTTTACAGCACAAACACTAAGTCATCTGTTAAACAAAGCAATGCAGTCTCACAATGAAAACTTAGCATTAAAACTTCTCTGCCCTTGAAACTCACATTCATTGAAACAGCATTGAAACCCACATTCAAAGAAAATACATTTTGCCAGTGGCAGATAAAGATTAATTTTGGGATGTTTTCGAATCATAGGCCCCTTGCATATGAAACATACATGTGCTCTTTGATACACCTTCCTCATTGTACTAAAATTATATTCCTTGTACAATACAGTACACTTGTTAGAGGGTGTTTTAAATTTGTTTTGAACATTTTTCCAGTAAGCAATGAAACAAACCATATGCACCCATAATGGCAAAACTGCCCAGTTGAGAACATTTATCATAAAAAAGTCTACTCAGACTTCCACAGTCCACCATTATTAGTAAATATACACAATTCTACAGTCCACCATTATTAGTAAATATGCACAATTCCACAGTCCACCATTATTAGTAAATATGCACAATTCTACAGTCCACCATTATCAGTAAATATGCACAATTCTACAGTCCACCTTTATCAGTAAATATGCACAATTCTACAGTCCATTATCAGTAAATATGCACAATCTCTGAAGTAAGTCATCTAAATAATTCCACATTAAAGAAATATGTAACTAATGAAGCGGTTGATGCTAGCAATCACCTTTATATTTCATGGTTTCATCGAAAAATAAAGTGTCTGTTGCCCCTCAGGAATAAATTGCCTATATTACATTAAAAATGATAAGCTAGTAATAATATTGCAAGAGGAAATGGATGGCAAACTGATAACGAACTCATAGTTAGTATCTTCACCAAGGAGAACATTCTGAGTATGGCAGCATCCACCCCTTGTGGGAGTAGAACCCACAGCCTTCTGCATCAAAAGCAGGTACACAACCTGTTGTGCTATAGTATTAACTAGGCATAGCAGTAAACTTCTATTCCCCTGCAGCTCTCAGCTCCTTGTAAAATCTACTCAATACTCAACTGCATGGGGGGGGGGGGGTCAAAAGCCCAAAAACCAGGGACACATTAAACATTGCTTGTATAATCTTGGAAAGTTGCATGTTGCCACCATATATTTTACTGCCAAGGTCCCTGAGCAAAAAACAGTCAGAGTAACATACCACTACGCCACATCAGCTGCTTTGTAAAAGAGAGGAAGACTGAAACTTAAATGGCTATCATTTAGTGAATTCAGTTCTCACCATAGCTGTCAACCTCTTAGTACAAAACACCTGGACAAACCCAGTAATGAGGGAATACAGCCCTCAAACATATTCAGTGAATTCAGTTCTTGCCATAGCTGTCAACCTTAGCACAAAAACCTGGACGAAGCCAATAATGGGGAAATACAGTCCCAAAAATAGGGACAAATTTAAAATATTCATCTTATAAACTTAGAAAATTGCTAGAAAAAAAGGTTGTGCTACTATGTATTCTGAAGAACATGAAGTTTGAAATTCAAATGCCGGTCAATTTTACTGCGGACAGAACAAAACCAATTTTCAGCAGAGACGAGGGATTAGTACTGCAGACACGTCTTTGTAAAATGGCAGGGCACCAGAGCAAATCCACACAAACACAGGGAGGAGATGCAGACTCCACACAGAAGCCACCCCAACCAAGAATCAAACCAGAAAATCTATAGCTGTGAGGCAACAATACTACCATTGCACCATCAATTATGCAAGGAATTAAACATTCAGAAACCTGAAGTCTGAACTTCAAATGCCTGTCAATTTTATTTAACATTTGTTAATCAGGACAGTCTGACTTGGAACAAAAAAAACAATTTTCAGCAGAGGCCCAGGAAGAAATAATGCAGACATGTCTTTGTAACATGGGAGGACACAAAAGCAAACCCACACAAACACAGGGAGAAGATACAGACCCCACAAAGAAGGAACCCCAGCCAAGAATCAAACCTGAGAACCTGCAGCAGTGAGGCAACAATGCTACTACTACACCATAAAATATCAAGCATTAAAACGTTTACAAACCACAGATATTATGAGGTACAGATCAGATCAAATATGAGGCAAAAATCTGCAATTTTTTTACAAATGGTGGTGGGTAGGGAACTCAAGTCTTTAACACCTGCATACAGGGTACAGGGTTCAAGCCTGAGGTATTCCCTACCACACCACCATGAGCACCTGGGGCATTTTCTCACACACACACACACACACACACACACACACACAAACACACACACCAGGCCATTCATTCAAATATTCATTCACACACTTCCCTACTAAACAGTAAACACACACACCAGGCCATTCATTCAAATATTCATTCACACACTTCCCTACTAAACAGTAAACACACACACCAGGCCATTCATTCAAATATTCATTCACACACTTCCCTACTAAACAGTAAACACACACACCAGGCCATTCATTCAAATATTCATTCACACACTTCCCTACTAAACAGTAAACACACACACCAGGCCATTCATTCAAATATTCATTCACACACTTCCCTACTAAACAGTAAACACACACACCAGGCCATTCATTCAAATATTCATTCACACACTTCCCTACTAAACAGTAAACACACACACCAGGCCATTCATTCAAATATTCATTCACACACTTCCCTACTAAACAGTAAACACACACACCAGGCCATTCATTCAAATATTCATTCACACACTTCCCTACTAAACAGTACACACACACACACACCAGGCCATTCATTCAAATATTCATTCACACACTTCCCTACTAAACAGTACACACACACACACACCAGGCCATTCATTCAAATATTCATTCACACACTTCCCTACTAAACAGTACAATAACACACACCAGGCCATTCATTCAAATATTCATTCACACACTTCCCTACTAAACAGTACACACACACACACCAGGCCATTCATTCAAATATTCATTCACACACTTCCCTACTAAACAGTAAACACACACACCAGGCCATTCATTCAAATATTCATTCACACACTTCCCTACTAAACAGTAAACACACACACCAGGCCATTCATTCAAATATTCATTCACACACTTCCCTACTAAACAGTAAACACACACACCAGGCCATTCATTCAAATATTCATTCACACACTTCCCTACTAAACAGTAAACACACACACCAGGCCATTCATTCAAATATTCATTCACACACTTCCCTACTAAACAGTAAACACACACACCAGGCCATTCATTCAAATATTCATTCACACACTTCCCTACTAAACAGTAAACACACACACCAGGCCATTCAAATATTCATTCACACACTTCCCTACTAAACAGTAAACACACACACCAGGCCATTCAAATATTCATTCACACACTTCCCTAGTAAACACACACACCAGGCCATTCAAATATTCATTCACACACTTCCCTACCATTCTAGACTAAAATAAATAACACACTTACCTGTCCTTGCTGCCCATTCCCCATAACGTTAATCCAAATGCCCGCGCAATACTCCATAGTCCCGCGATCCAAACCCTACTCCACAGTCCCGACGCTGACTGCTGCTGTTGCAGTCCGGTCCCGACGCGTTTTCCCAGCGAGTCTGTGCACTTTAAAAGTGCACAGACGTCTCCTATGTTCCCCTACCTGGATTGCCGGACTGCCGCGAGCATGCGCAGTAGAGTCGCAGTAGTCTGGACTACTGTGCATGCGCGGAGTCCGCAAATTTTAAAAATATTTTTTTTCTTTTTTCTTTCTTTTTTTTTTGGTTGAGGGGGCTGCAGTCCGGCAGCCCGATAGCACGGGCCGCCCCTGCTGAGCATCCTTAACTACCATGCCCCCATAAGACATTCCAGAACCAAAGCACAACCCGCCCCATGGCTACAGAAAACCACTAAGTCAGAAATGAAAAACAGGGATAAAGCCTGGGAGCACTGGCCCAAACCAAAACCCCCTCAACTAGACAGAAATTCCTAGAACTAGGCAATAGAGTCAAAAAGCTAATAAAACAGGACAAATTCCAATACTACCAGTCTGCCCTAGACTCCTCCCAACACAGCCCCAAACAATTCTGGTCCTCCATAAACTCCATCTTCCACCCAGGTAAAGTCAGTACCCCTCCTCCTAACATCCCCCACTCCTCAGAAAATATTGCTACCTCATTCTACACACACCACACAAACCATACTATCACTAGGTAAACAACACAACCCCCCCTCCCCTCAAACCCACACCTTCAACTAGTAATCTCCCCACTGCCTTCTCTTTTTCTCCTGTACCTACCTACAACATAAAAAAATGCTTAACTAAACTTAAACCCACCAAATTAGCAGCAGGCAACCTCCCAAGTGAATACCTACAAATCGCAGCTGATGCTCTGGCCTACCCAGTATCCATCTTGATTAACCGATCTCTGTCAGAAAGTTACGTTCCCACACTGTGGAAAGTATCACATATAATTCCCCTCCACAAAGGTGGACCCTCCACAGAACTAACCAATTACCACCCCATAGCTTTTCTCTCTCCACTCTCCAAAATACTAGAGAGATGCATACACTCTCGGGTCTCAGACTACCTCCTTACTAACAACCTCCTTTCCAATACTCAGCATGGTTTCCGACCAAACCATAGCACCACCACTGCCTTAGTCTCCTTTACTAACACTATCCTTCAGAATAAAAACAATGGCTATCTCTCCTCTGTTACTTTCCTAGACCTATCTAAAGCATTTGACATGGTCCCACACAAACAACTTATCTCTGTCCTCAATAATCCTTCTCTCAATCAGTCACCAACTGGTTTCAGAGTTACCTTGTCTGGCCGCCAACGATCTGTTGTATGGTACAATGACATATCTCCCCAACTACCTGTCTCCATAGGGGTTCCCCAAGGATCCATCCTTGGACCCCTACTCTTCTCTGTTTTCACCAATAATCTAGCCTCTGCCACCAAACATGGCACACTCATACAATACGCAGATGACTCAACCATCATCTGCTCAGTCCAGTCCCTGCCCAAACTGCAAAAAGTCACACAGGAAGCCGTTTCCTCTGTTGAAACTTGGTTATCCAATGCTCAATTAATACTCAACCCAAACAAAACTAAACTACTCATCTTCCATCCCACCAAACATACTCAAAACAACTCTCATTTTATCATCACAGCAAAAGACAACACCACTATATACCCAACTGAACATACCAAATCGCTAGGAGTGGAAATAGACAATAAACTAAAATTTGACATTCACATATCCATGATCACAAAAAAAGTCCACAAAAAACTAGGAGCATTATACAGAATAAGCAACTTCTCACCAAAGCAGCAAAGATTTCAATAGCAAATTCCCACCTTATCTCCACCCTACTTTATGCCTCTCCAATATATACCAACCTAAGGCAATACGATCTAAACAAGCTAGAGACCTGCTACAACAAAATCGCCAAATTCGCCACAGGGGCATTTTACCATAGTCACCACTGTCTCTCACTTGCTGAACTGGGCTGGCTTGAACTCCCTTACCTCCTTCAATGGTATCAACTCTCACTCGCCCACAGACTAGTAAACATCCACTAAATGTCCCATCCCTCCAGAATCTACTCCAACCCTATCGCACTACCAGACCACTAACATCCAGCAACAAAAATCACTTGCAGATCACTAAAGCCAATAACTCTGCTGGTGAAGCACTATTCTCTTGCACCATAGCCAAATTATGGAACTCCCTCCCACCCACAATTACCTCTGTACCATCATGCACCCACTTCAAAATTTTACTAAAAGCACACCTAAAAACATGCTGGCTATGCCCTTGCAACTCCCACTCTAAAATCACCCACCCCATCCAACCACTACCTTTCTTTCCGCTCCACTAACTACCTTGATTATAGCAAGCTCAGATGCTCATAAGCCTAGTACTTATTATACAGCAGGAACTTCTTATTGTAACATTTGTTAATGTCTGTTATGTACTTCACAGATAAAGATTCTAGTTGTCTACTGATGTACTATGTTCTTCATCTGTAAATATGTTATAAGTAATTGCTATGTTATATTGTTAATCGCTATGTAATCCAATGTACCTACTGTCTGTTTATTTTAACTGTGGAGCTTTTCTCCCCGGGCCTCCGCTGAAAATGGACCTACATCCAGTCAGACAATCCCGGTCAACAAATGTAAATAAATAAGTAAATAAATTGAATGAAAACTTATTGAAAATCAGAACAGGCCAAAAATATGTTATGACAAGGGGAGGGGATTGTTAAAGATGAGGTGAAAACCCAAAGAAAGGAAAATTATTTTTTATAAAAGCATGTATAACACATGATGTAGCTTGATAGGAGTTAGGGATTTGTAAGAGTTTATATGGATTTGTAAGAGGTTCAGTGCAGTCTATTAAAAATGTAATGGAGTAATGTGAGATTTTTTATATTTTCTTGATTTATCTTTATGATTGTATTGTTTTGGAAAGGTATGCGCCATACTTTAGGATTTTGCTAATTATTTCTGTTTGCTTCAGTAAAAATATAAAAGCTATAAGAAACCAGTTGTCTGCTGTTTAGTACAACAGAGTAAACTTGATGGAATATTATAGCAATATATGAAATTAAAAACAAATTGATATTAATGAACTTGATACAATATGAAAATGATAGAAAATAATCTTAATATATGTATGCAATTAAAAGAAATGGATATTGGCAAGTTCAGTTTACTAACCACAAACTGGTATTAACTAGTTCAATTTACTAACCTCAAGGAAAACACCAATAACAGCCAGCCCGTCAGGCTTTGATGCAGCTTCCTGGAAGTTTGAATATTTTTCAGTGTTCCAGTGAACCAGGTGGAGCTAAAAAGAAAACAATTATAGCCATTAAAGATAAGGCCTCAGATAAACATGACATTTACACAGAAATTCCACATTTTGTTATTTTGACATGCATTTATAAAGCAACATCTGTCACTGCCTTTTGGCCCATTCCACCAGATCTGTGTTAAGTTAAAAGGATAGTAAAATGGTGAGACTGATCAAATCCCACAGAGTTTGAAACTGCAACCCAGAACCAGAATGACCAGTCCTAAGAGAATCAAGTTCATGTCAATTATTGTCTTATATGTAGGCAACTAGGACACCAATATGGTATGGAGCCCAGTGAAAGGATCCCATCAATTACCATGAGAACGTATCACTAGACAGTGCAGTACTCACCTGTTACAGGCCCTCATATATACTTGTATTTAACCTCCCACCTAAAGACTTCATTGAATTTGCTGCAACTAAAAAAAATTTTTGAACATTCCCTGTATGTTCACTGATTGATTTTTAATCACCTTTTTGTTAACAGGATAAGCTATCTGAACATACTGTCTGGTTAAGTGGCTTCCTCAGAATAGCACAGTTGACAAATGGAGGTGGAAAGAACCATAACCTGTATGCTTGAGTACAGAACAATCCATTTGTTCAAAATATCCTTTTGTTTGGTCTGGCCTCAACTGGGGATTGCTCTCAAACTGAATCCTTTTTTGACCGACTGCTTGTTCTATGATCTTGGTTTGAGCTTCTCAAATGAATTTCATGCATCTTACTTGTATATAAAATTGCCAAGAAAATACTACTTGACTTATTAGCTTGGGTATGACAGAAAACAGCTATTTAAGCCAAAAATTCAAAGTAAATAAGATAGCTTTGCTTAAATAGGACAATATTCTTATAGCTTCAAATGTGTTCTATTTTGTTTAAATTCATTTAAGCATAGAGTAACATTAACCTTTGTCTTGCACATTGACACAGTTGTTAAAGAGTTACAACACAAGCATGTTATTTAAAACATGAAAAAGATAGCAAAACAGCATAGTTCAGTTTTAAGTGGTGAGACAACAATTTTAGCTTAGTCACACATACAGAGGTTTCTCAAAGCATTTAAGAAATGGACGTAAGAGTTTGCCTTCATCCCTTTAACTACTACAAAATGTTATCAGTGATTTGACTACTTCGCTCTACACTGCATTCTCACGGGCTTTCTGAAATTGATTCACATAATTTAATTTCATAAAGTGGTACTTGTTGAACTATTAGTTTGACAGGTGCTCCTCAGATGCCTGCCACAAAGTGCAGCAGAAAGGCAAACTCAGTATGTAGGTGTGTATGCACATACAAGGAAGACAGTTCAGTCTGTCCAGGAGAGGTGTTAGGAAACCATAGCACCTATACAAACGCATGTGCATGGGGAGATCATTCAATTTTCACAAAGAAAATGAGTGGGTGTCAGACCTAGACTCCACAACTGTTAGAAAGCTTAACAACCAAGCTACTACACAGACAAGCTACTTTATACTTTGCTGAAGGAAAAAGTAAGTCACCTGCAAGCATTAAACTATCAGTATCACAAAGAAGACAGTTCAAACAGTATTTTAATAAAGTCACATCCAGCTTCTGCTGAATAACTGACTTGCATCTGTAAACCCATTCCTGGAATGCTATTTGTGCTACCTCATAATTGTGTATTTCATTCACTGCTCCACAGACCTGTCTCTCAATAAAAATAGTTCTCCTGCTTTCACATTTCCATCTCCCATTTCTCTACCTCTCTTGGCAATAGCTTTCCTATTAATTGGATCACCACAATCTTCCCTCTTCAAATGTGTATCTTGGGTTTTGTTATTTTCCCCTCTGTTCCATTGACTATGCTTTAAACCTTCTCCCATCAGAAACTGTTTAGGCTATAAAAATTAAGTTGAAAGAAAGTTGATACAGTATTTTTCAGCACTGTGCAACATAGTAAAACATTGTTAATTGGAAATTTGGTATTACTGTCAAATACAATCTGTGGAACATTCTCAGATGAATGCAAGGCATACATTGCATACTACATTAATAAAAAAGAAGCATGTAGCTTCTGCTTTGCACTTTCTTCTTGCCATCACAGTTAGCTGAGAATGCAAACACTGTCTATAGATGGTCACTGTTGAAGTGATGCCCTGATGACATGTGCAAACATGGGAAAAAGGGGTTGTGGATGGATGGATCGCATTTTGTCTCATTACCAGACTCCTACCATCACAATGACCAGAACAGGTAACACCTCACAGTCATATCAAAACATAACCTTCCTTGTTTTTATAGCAATACTTGGGGAAATAAATAACCTATCTGAGAAACCCTAGCCTCCCCAAGGGCATAATCTGCATATTGCAGGAAGTTCTCTCCAACCATGAAATTCCTCACAGGTCCAGATGTTTACTAGTTTAATCTGAATATTGTTTCAGAACAGCAATATCTGACCCTGGATTCCACCTTACTCCTGGTTCTTTTCAATCTATTAGCTCTGAAGATAATTAATACTACAGAGTTGTGATCCTCCTGATTTTCAAGGACTAACACTTGTTTATGGTAATCTGATTCAACACAGCAAAAAAGGTTTGGTCAGTGAATACTGGATAGTCCATTAAACCATAGAAAAAGGAGAAATGGATGCATCAAGACCAGTAGCAGGTTCGCAGAAAACTAAGTCCACCTAGGCTGTAAAGGAGTTCTAATGACAGCTAGTATCCACTTCTCAACCTGTTAGTTCATAGGTATGTCATACATAAGCATTTGGCTAGCTGCCCTTGTGGACAATTTTAAGCCTAGCCAATTTCCCTTTTTCTGCTCTAATTTATCTCATTCTGTTAGAGATTGTCCTTATCTATCTTATAGTCATTACCCCTAATGTGAAGAACAGAGATCATTTACTTTGTCTTTCGGCTTTTCCCGGTTAGGGGTCACCACAGCAAAACTCCAGTCCACTAATGATTGGCAGTTGATTTTTATGTACCGACTTGCCAAGCCCGATGCACAACCTTCAACGAAGGTACGCCCATTCACACATGTCTCCATGCAGAAGACACTCTAGCTGAGAATCGAACCGGACAGCGTCGTACTGTGAGGCGACAACACTACCGCAGCACCACCACTGCGGGATTGAAGAACAGAGATCATACCATAGATAATTTAAGGGGGCTCATTCATGGAATAAAGCATTTTGGAGCTGCCTCTGTCCATTGGTAGTACAGGGGGTAGTCCTTTGGGTAAATGTTCTGTTTTCCATTGACAGATCCAAGTTAAGCCTGAATATGGGCAGAGATAAACTTTGTTTTACGTGGATGTGAAGTCTGTTCTGCAAGATGTGCCTGTTTCTCTAAACCATGCTGCTGAATGTAGTAATACTGCATCTGAGTCATCTGTCCTACTGAAAGGTAGGAAGACCATTAGATTGTTATCTTAATTGTTAGAAAATAGTCTTGGATTCCTTCTTATTCTAACTTTTGCTGCTACAGTAGGTTTCAGCAGATCAAAGAACAAAAAATAACCCACAACAATAGTATCTCTGGAAGCTCTTTATGTATTGAGAAGTATTTCAATAAACACATATCTAGCTTCTGTTGTAATAAAGGTCATTAAAACAGGCTTCAGGACATCTTTCATGGTCTGCACAAAATAACTTGGCTAACTTAGTGTCAGCTGCATGTTATGGCTCTCAGCATATCATTCAGATTTTAGAAATACTGCTGACTTGCTGGCAGTAAAATGGGGCTCATTATTACTTTCAAGTTAATGAGGTGCACTACAGTAGCTGAAAAGCCCATGATTTTGATGTTCATATCTGTCACTTGAATCTGTCCACCTGAAATGCTCTTCCATGAAAGTTAAGTACGTCTCCACTGAAAGATCCCACAATATTGGAATGCATATGTTCCATGAAATATCAGGTCACATCCAATGAGAAAAATGGGACAGGACTGAGCAGGTCTGGCCTCACTAATGTTAGGTATACATTTTCACATTCAATTTGATATTCAATTCTTGTCCAATTTATGTACAATATTTAGCAAAGTCCGCCATTTGAACAACTTTAGGATGTCCTACATACACCTCCTCAAGGATGCAACTGTGGAGTTTAGCAGGAACAGTTATTACTATATCCCACATTAAGCACCCCTGCTGCATGGTGACCACACTTTTCATGTAAAATGGCAACAAGGTACTTGTGTCTATGACCTTTTGTAACAGAGCGTTCTGTGATGAACAAGTTCAGTGTGACGTTGCCATGGCTTCATTTTCAGCTGTAGCATTTCATACATTATCAAAAGCAGGCATCTAAGATACATGTTCACATGTTACCACACCAGCAAATGAAAAGCAAGACAGAAAATGATATGTCACCCATGTGTGTTTGGTCTTATGGATGCTTAATGCTGTACTGAAATATACATTACACCTCTCCAAATTAAGCTGAATGTTTTAGCAATTATAAGGAGACTCTTACTCTGACATTTGTAATTCCACAAACAATTCTGCTTCACAGCAGTTAATCTACCAGTTTACCAAACTTTCATTCCCTATGTGTCTTAATTCAGTGTCACATGGATCAAAAGGCTGTTGTGAAACCTGATTTCGAGGAGGCAAACAAGTTAATATATGGCAACACTCTCTAAGCTTACAATACTGCTTGAATGTTTCATTATAAATGCTAAACTAGTCTGCTGCTATGTAGTAAGATTAACTGTATTAAATGTCTTTATAGCTTTGTTTCCAGACAGGTGGAGAAAAGTTGCAAATTGTACCTCTTTTGCCCCCAAACTCTACCAAAAACTGTACTATACAGCTCTAGACAAATGGAAT
>NC_056731.1:1903407868-1903562868 GCF_019279795.1 Protopterus annectens | reverse complement strand
TGTGTGTGTGTGTGTGTGTGTGTGTATGAACAGTAAGGCATAAGCAGATGTGCATGGCACAGATATCACCATACACTCTGTGACTGAGAGACACAAATCCTATAACTGCCTTACAGTCCTTGGGCAAAGAATAATAACTACTGTGCATCGAATTCCAAAAACTACTGCACTTACAAAATGATCAGGTGTCTTATTTGGTAAAATTTTTCATTAACATCCTGGCAGACAGGTTCAGTGCAAACTTCACCCCCCTCTCACCCCCAAAAGGGCCCATAACTATACCAGAAGAATTTAGTGCCCCTGAAATCACAGACACTCGGGTTAAAACAGCCCTCTCCAAAGCCAAAAACACAACATCATTGGGACCAGACGGTGTCCCAGGCTGCGTCCTACACGAGCTCAAAGATGAACTAAACCCTCACCTAAACACACTGTTTAAACTCAGCCTCTCCACAGGCTATGTGCCCACAGAGTGGCGCACAGCAATGGTTATTCCACTCGATAAAGGTGGAGCCACAACGGATCCTGGGAACTATCGCCCTATAAGCCTGACTAGCTTGGTCTGCAAAGCTGTGGCATGCATCATCATGAATCTCATTAAAAGAGACATTGGAAACCTCCAAACACTGGACCCTACCCAGTTTGGCTTTGTTAAGGGCAGATCATGCCTCCTAAACCTGGTGGACTTCTTTGAGACAGTTACCAAGGCTATAGACAAGGGAAGCCTATCTAGACCTTGCAAAGGCCTTCGACACCATTCCCCACTCAGGTATTATAGACAAGCTCACCAGTCTGAATATAAACCCCTACGTCACGAGATGGGTTGACAACTGGCTCACGGACAGAACCCACATGGTAAGAGTTGCAGGACCTAGGTCTGACTCTAAACCGGTTACAAGTGGCATTCCCCAGGGCTCAGTTCTAGGACCCCTCCTGTTCGGTATATACTTCTCAGAGGTACAGGCAAGCACAGGAGGACTATGGCTGACCAAGTTTGCAGATGACTGCAAACTAGCGGTTATAATTGACTCTCTGGCTGACACAGACATCCTCCAAAAGGGTCTCACTGAGACAGATACCTGGTGTCAAAACCATGACCTCAAGCTAAATGCCAAAAATTGTATAGTCATCCCCTTTGGAAAAAACAAAGTACCCACAAACTACCACATAGGTGGTAGCCTCCTAAATACGGAAGGTGTAATAAGGGATCTGGGGACCCAAGTAGATAGTAACCTCTCCTTTGATAATCACACTGTCAAAGTGGTTAGAAAATCCTTCTATGTGACCCACCTAATCACAAAAGGGTTTGCATCCAGATCAAAAGAGGTAATTGGGCCCCTCTATGCATCACTCATCAGACCCATCATAGAGTACAATGCCCATTTGGGATGTACTTTACAAGACACCTGCAGCAACTGGAAAGACCACAGAAGTACCTCACCAAGAGGATCACTGGCCTCAAGCAAATGCCCTATGCAGCTCGACTGAAGAATCTCCAGCTGTACTCGGTTGCATACCGCCTACTTACAGTTGATCTCTGCCTGACATACAAGGCCATGTCCAACCCAGAATTGATGGACATGCTCCACCTAAAGAAAACCATATCCCCTCGAGCCACATGCTCCAGGGATCTAAACCTCACCACAACAATAAATAGGACATGCTGGAGGGATAGATTCCTGTCCCAGAGACTTCCCGTGCTCTGGAACAAGATTCCAATCTACATTAGGCAGAGCTCCTCGCTAACCCTCTTCAAGAGAAACCTTGACGAGTGGATGGGAAACAGAAAATTTACCTCAGGGATCACTTCAATGGCTCTGCTGGACAGAGGCACAGGGAACTAATCTAAGGATTAGTCTAAATCTGAGTCTGTAGCAGACTCCAAATCCGACTTCAGACCAGTGACAAGTGGAGTACCACAGGGTTCAGTCCTGGGTCCTCTCCTGTTTGGTATCTACTTCTCTGACATACAGGCTAACACAGAAGAACTTTGGCTAACAAAATTCGCAGATGACTGCAGATGACTGCAAACTAGGAGCCATAATCAAAACTCTTAACGATGTGGACAGCCTACTAAAAGGTCTCACTGAGACAGATGCTTGGTGTCAAAGCCATGGCCTCAAGCTCAATGCCAAAAAGTGCACTGTCATCCCCTTTGGTAAAAACACTGTACCTATGAACTACAACATAGGTGGTTGTATACTTAACACCGAAAGTGTGATAAGAGACCTTGGGACACAGGTGGACAGTAGTCTCTCCTTTGATAATCACATCGCCACAGTAGTCAGGAAATCCTTCTATGTGGCACACCTCATCACAAAAGGGTTCTCATCCTGAAAAAAAAAAAGTCATTGTTCCCCTCTACTCATCACTCATTAGACCCATTATAGAGTACAACGCCCTTTTTGGTATGTATCTCACAAGACATCTACAACAACTGGAAAGGCCACAGAAATACCTCACAAAGAGGATTACCAGCCTCAAACAGATGCCCTATGCATACCGTCTCAAAAAACTCCAGCTTTACTCCGTCACATATCACCTACTCAGAAGTGATCTCTGCCTAGCATACAAAGCTATGTCAAACCCAGAGCTGTTGGACATGCTCCACTTAAAGAAATCCCAATCCCTCTGAGCTACACGCTCTAGGGACCTAAACCTTGTCACCACAATAAACAGAACATGCCGGAGGGATAGATTCCTGTCCCAGAGACTTCCCATACTCTCCAATAAACTACCTATCTATATCAAACAAAGCTCCTCATTAGCACTCTTCAAGAAAAATCTGGATGATTGGATGGGAAATAGGAAATTCACCCCAGGGATCACTTCTGTGGCTCTGCTCGACAGTTGCACAGGAAAATAATTTTCTTGGGTGGCAAAAGCCAGGGGACCTTTTTGGCTGGGCTTGTATAGGCCCTAGGGCCAATAGCCTAGTACCTACCTATGAACCTGTAAGTGATTTTGTTAAAGGAATCATAAAAGTAAAGTTTCACATACTTTTAAGGTTATAAAAACAAAAACAAAAACTTCTTACTGGGTTGTAGCCACTGCAACACTTGATATGGTTATTACTTTTCTCTTATGTAGACAGTGCTATAGGTGTGTATATTATATATATTATATATATATATATATATATATATATATATATATATATATATATATATATATATATATATGGGTCTACTTCATATGATCGACAGTTCATATGATCGACAACATTTTCAATGAGACCAAAACATCTAAAGCTCAAAACACCGACAACTCATTTGGTTGAAACTCATAACATCGACACATGGCATTCAAAGCATTATGCCCTTTCCCCACTGTAGCGCGACCCTGGAGTTAGAATAAATAAATAGATAGAGGGGTGTGGGGGGGCACAGCCCCCCACAATGGGGGGTGTGGGAGGCGTACATTTCACAGATACATGTGGATAGTTATAACAATTATCTAAATAATGTGGAGGGCTATGCCCCCCACACCCCCCATTGTGGGTGGCTGTGCCCCCCACACATCCCCTATCTATTTATTCTAACTCCAGGGTCATGCTACAGTGGGGAAAGGGCATAAAGCTTTGAATGCCATGTGTCGATGGTATGAGTTTCTACCAAATGAGTTGTCAGTGTTTTGAGCTTTAGGAGTTTTGGTCTCTCTGAAAATGGTGTAGATCATATGAACTGTCAATCATATGAAGTAGATCCATATATATATATATATATATATATATATATATATATATATATATATATATATACATACATAGATTTTGAAGTCAACATGCAAAATCACTACTTGCAGAGGGAATGTAGTAACAGTTATGAGGTAGAGTGTCTACTGTTTTCCCAGGAGATAAAACTTACCCCAGCAATTGTAGATCAGACAACTTAAAATAAACAGAGTTGCAGTCAAGTAAAAGCATTTTCTGCTGGAGGATGTCTACATGCAACTCCCCATAAACCATGATATTTAAATTAAATATGCTAAGTCTATGGTTGCCTAACCAAAAGAGCAATGCCATGCAAAGGTAGCAATTACTTTTGCAGTCACACCCTACAGCACATAAATATAAAAAAAAATCTGAGCCTTTTCATTCGAATAAGTGTGATCAGGGAGATTATAGTCTGACAGGTGGCTTTCCCACTGTTATTAAGCTAGCGACTGCATTTCGCCTGTTTTACTGCTACTTTAAGTGATTTCTGCATTTTACACTGTTTATTGCACTTTAAGTTACTAATTGTTGCAAATTGTTTCTGTAGGCTACACACTAAAGTGCGCTAGCCGATTTACAGCATTTATAGCATTTACTGTCTGTTTTTTTCCTTATCTCTGTAATAAAACAAAAAAATCTCTTGTTTTCCCACTTTACTGAACTAGAGTAGTCCAGTTTCAGAGTTGCTGATCCCTGGGCTTTGTTTTTAGTTCCTGTTACTGATCCATTGCCTTATTAGGAAGGAGGGAAGTTTCTTTGCTTACCAGTGGGAGTGGGAAGCACTGAGCGCCTTTTGTCCGATTTGGTGAAGTTTCAGCCAGAAACTAGTAGTCCATTGGTCGTTTTGGGCCAATTCCTAGCTCCCTTCAGCCCCTGCTATAAAACACGCTAAACTGTACTGCTGATCTAACCAGCATATCCTATAACTGAAAAGTTCATCTCTACTTGATTCCCAAGTAGACTATTCTCTATCTGTAAAGCCTAGCACTTACTCCTACAGTACTTGCACCTTGATAAAGCACTCTTATTATAGATAGTACCCCACCAGCCCAAAACCCACTTCCCCGGAGTCCTTTGAAAGTTCTTTATCTACTACTTCTAGTATGTCGAGGGATCAGTTGCTAGTGTCCTCTCCAGCTCAACTGGTGAACCTGGGAATATTGAGGCAATGTTACAATTGCCTCATGTACACAGACAATCCTCTCCTTCTCCCACAAAACACAAATACATGCGAGAGATGCAACTATACGGCCAAACTGGAGGCTGAGCTCTCTCAACATAGGACTGGCAAGACCAGACAGGAGGAGAAGGCAACCACACACAATACATACCCAGTCACACATGGTACCATCACAACTTCAAATCATACACATACTCACACAAAGACATACTCGGAGGCTCTGGTCAAAATTTACCAAAACAGCAGAGGCCACCAAAGCAGACACCCAAACAACTACCACCTCATGACCCAACACATGCAACACATAGACCACACAGTCAGAGTGTCAAACAGTCACAGCCCTTAAGGCCAAACAAAATGCCAGACACACTTGTCATTGGTGATTCCATAGTCAGACACACTGACGTCCCGCTCACCAGACTGAGTAAGGAGAAGGTCACAGTAAGCTGCCTGTCGGGCGCTAGAATCCGCCACATAACGCAAGCACTCAGGTCTCTCAACAGCAGGTACAAGTACGACTCAGTCATTGTCCACGCTGGTGTCAACGACCTGAGACGCACCTCCTTGGACTACATGAAAAGGGACGCCGAGGAGCTCTCTGATTATGTAGCCCAGGCAGGTATGACCCTGACCTTGAGCAGTATCCTACCTTCACCTAGAATGATGCCACAATACAGTGATAAGATGATCAGCTTTAATAATTGGCTTAAATTCTGGTGTCATTCAAAGGGATCCAATGTCTGTCTGCCTGGGATGACATGCTGGACAAGCCACGCTGCTTCAAGGGACGGCTTGCACCTGTCACCCTGGGCTTCCGGATATTGGCAAAGGCTCTTGCCACCCCATAGTGCCTTTTTAGGCAAGGCACAAATTCTAAACCTACCACCCTAGAACACCAAAAGGAAAAAACTAAGGGTAATGCTGCTCAATGCCAGAAGTCTCAATCTCAAGATGCACGCACTCGAGGCCCTTCTCAATATGGAGAACATCGATGTCTGTGCTGTGACAGAAACCTGGTTCAAGGCTCCTGAGAGCACCCCAGCACTAACAGGTTTCACCTCATATCATCGTTCCGCCCCAAAATCCGGACAACACCAAGAAAGGAGGGGGGGGGTGTCCATATTCATAAAGGACACCCACACCTCAAGGTTGGTGGTAACGCACAATGCATCGGAGACCATCCAGGTGCAATTAACCATAGGCAAGACTGCTCTGCAATTTGTAGCATGTTACAGGCCACCCTCTCAAACTCAGGAACCTCACATGGCCTTCCTGAAAACATTGGAGGGGATAAATGTATCTCCAAACACCATCATACTAGGTGACTTCAACTACCCTAATATAGACTGGGAACACTACTCAAGCCCGAACACTCTAACCCAAAGATTCCTGGAGTTCATAAACTTAAATGCCATGGAACAACTAGTCACCATCCCCACAAGAGGTGAAAACATACTTGATCTCATCATCACGAACATGGGATCAAAATGTTCAACACCGGAAGTATACCCCTCACTGGTGAGATCAGATCATAAACTAATCTCGCTGGAGGTCCTCATCCCGCCCCACCTGAAACAAAAAGACCACAGTGAAAAACTTCTCAAAAGCCGATTTCACACTTCTAAAAACTAGTGTGGTCTCCTTTAAGGCCCCTGAGCCAGTGGTAAACATTACTCAAACCGCTGAATCACTTACAAATGCCTTCTACCAGCACCTACAGGACTGCATGGATCAGGCAATCCCAAACAAAACTAAGACTCTCTGTACCAAAGGCAAGCGTCCAGTCTGGTGGACCCCAGCCATAAACAAGCTCTACAACAAAAGGAGGAAGCTACTACAAGATAGAGCAAAATCCTTGAAAGGTAAGACACCTTTGATCATTATAAGTAAAAACTAAGAGCTCTCATAAAATCATCCAAGGCAAATTTTGAGAGAAAAATCGCCAAGGACTCTAAAGACAATCATAAGGCCTTCTTTAGCTATGTTAGAAACCTAGGAGGAAACTCCCAGATATGCTCAGAATTAGTTCAAAATGATGTGAAAATTACTGAACCTACACACATTGCTAACATACTGGCTGACAGGTTCAGTGCAAACTTCTCCCCCCTCCCGAAAAGGAGAGATATCTATTCCAGAGGATTGTAGCCCCCAAACATCTCCAACGCCCAGGTGAGAACTGCCCTCACTAAGGCAAAAACACAGCATCCATGGGACCGGATGGTGTCCCCGGCTGTGTGCTTCATGAACTCAACGAGGAATTAAACCCACAGTTAGGACAGCTGTTTAATCTTAGCCTCACCTCAGGATACGTACCCAAGGAGTGGCGACGGCGACTGTGGTCCCACTTCATAAGGGCGGTGCCTCCACAGACCCTGGAAATTACCGCCCCATTAGCTTGACAAGCCTTATCTGCAAAGCCATGGAGAGGATCATAATGGAACTCATAAATAAAGACATAGGGAACTTGCAGACTTTGGATCCAACCCAGTTTGGCTTTGTCAAAGGCAGATCCTGCCTCTTAAACTTGGTTGACTTTTCGAGACAGTCACCAAGGCCATTGATGAGGAAAGGCAGTCCATACAGCCTACCTCGACCTGGCAAAGGCCTTGACACAATACCCCACTCAGGTATCATCGAAAAACTCATCAGCTTGAATGTAAACCCATACATCACAAGATGGGTTGCAAACTGGCTAAGCGACAGAACCCACAGGGTCAGAGTTGCTGGAGCCATGTCAGACTCAAAGCCTGTCACAAGTGGTGTCCCACAGGGCTCAGTCCTGGGTCCACTCTTGTTCGGCATCTACTTTTCTGAAGTACAAGCAAACACAGGAGGGTTATGACTGACAAAGTTTGCAGATGACTGCAAACTGGGCATCATAGTCGAAAACACATCTGACACAGATATCCTCCAGAAGGGCCTCACAGAAACGGATAACTGGTGCCAGAGCCATGGCCTGAAGTTAAACGCCAAAAATGCATAGTCATACCCTTCGGGAAAAACAAGGTTACCCCTAGCTACCATATAGGTGACAATCCACTGAGCACAGAAAAAGTCATCAGGGATCTGGGGACCCAAGTTGACAGTAGTCTTTCGTTTGACACTCATGTTGCTAAAGTAGTTAGGAAAACCTTCTATATCGCCCACCTGATCATGAAGGGATTCACATCTAGATCAAGGGAGGTCATCGTCCCCCTGTACTCATCACTTATTAGACCTATGATTGAGTACAATGCCCGTTCGAATGTATCTGACCAGACACCTGATGCAGCTTGAAAGGCCCCAAAAGTTCCTCACCAAAAGGATAAAGGGTCTCAAAAATATGTCTTATGCTGCCCGACTGAAAGAACTCCAGCTTTATACAGTCTCATACCGCTTGCTCAGAGGTGACCTGTGCCTGACATATAAGGCCATGTCAAACCCAGATTTGATGAATATGCTTCACCTCAAAAAATCTAGATCCCTCAGAACCACAAGGGCGGGAGACTTAAACCTTGACACGGTTATAAATAGAACGTGCTGGAGGGACAGATTCATCACCCAGAGACTCCCTATGCTGTGGAACAAAATCCCGGTACATGTGAGGCAGAGCACCTCGCTGGCCTTGTTCAAGAGGAATCTTGACCAATGGATGGGAGATCGCAGATATACCCCAGGGATTACTTCAGTGTCACTGCTTGACAGAGGCACAGAAAAATGATAGGCATAGTTTTTATTCAAACTAAAGGGGTGGCGAAAGCCACATAACTATGGGCTAGGCTTATAAATGCCCTTGGGCAGATAGCCTAGTATGAACCTATGAACCTATGAACCTATGAACCTATGACAGTTTTCACTGAAAGTCGTTATATTACAACATAAATGAAGATTTTTGATGGAGTCAATACCAACAAAATCAAAAACACATTTCTGAAAATCATGCATCAAAATACACAAAGCATATGTCTACATAATCAGCAACATCTTTGTCCAATGCTGGAATCAGTGCACCCCCTCCATGAATTCTAACCATAATGCTAAAACTAACTCATAATAAAAAACTTTACCCCAGACTTATCCCCAGATCTAAGCCAGTGCAGATCTTACTTCTTATGGATGTGCAGCCCATCGTTAACCACAAGAAAATAAATTATATAAACAAAATTGCAGTGATATTTGTTTACCAAGCATTTCATTAAAGTTTGGAAAAAACATATTTGAACAAAATAACTCTGTGAAACTGACATCAAGCAACCCACTACCTTAAAATTTGTAAAGTTTCAAAGACGCATTTGCTAGATTAAGAACAGATACAATGTAAGCAACCAGCATAAAATGGAATTTGTGTCAACAATGAAAGACAGCAAAAATATTAATTTTATTAATGCTCTTTTACATTTTAGGCCCGTAAAATTGGTTAATTGGAGGCTGTCATTTTAAGTTTAAAACAACCATTGTTTTTGGCACACTTTTGACAATAGATTGTGGGACAGTTGTGTGAGATTGCACATTCCCCGGGTTTGGGGAATAGTATTTTCCTCAGGGATGTTTCAGTTTCAGAGTTGGAATAAATAATTAGAGGGGGAGTGGGGTGCAGAGGGGGATACCCCCCCAAAAAAAACACTTAAAATTTGTGTGGCTTGAGAAATAACCCCAAAACATGCACAGAAGTATGCCAATGTTCCCTTGTCAATGTTAGTAGACGTCACCAAAGTCAACATGTCAGTGATTCAGTGCTTGGCACTATACCCCCATAAAATACATACTTAAAGTTTAGAAGTAGCAGTAGTTAACATAGAAGTCTATGACAATAAGCAAATCAACTTCATCCCTTTGTCCCCATACTTCATCTTAGAGGCCTTTAAGATCTGGTCAGAGATTTCTTAAGTACCTCAGTGCAAGATGCCTTATTTACTGCTTTAGAACAAGTTGGGCATGGTTTTGTGAAGCAGGTGTTAGTATCCACCAGACTCTCAGTACTAACAATAAGTTTAGTTGAGAGCCTGGCAGATTCATCTAGTTTAAGAAGCAAATGTTTGTCAATAAGCATGTTACATTACCTCAGGGTACCTAGTACTATCAGGATGGCTACAGATGGCACAGAAGACTGCAACTTCATATCACTGGGGAAAGGGAGTCATAATTCTAACCCGGATTAACAATTTTTCTCCCCTTTGGGCATGAAATGATTAAAGTGAAACATGTACTTGCTTTGATGTTGTATAAACTAAAATCATTAAAGTCTGATGCTTAATCATTCTGCTAGTATATGTAAATTAGAATTGCCTGCAAAGTATTTCTTAGATACCACAAGGAAGCCTTTTTTGACCAAGAGATTCTGCTTTAATATACACCCGTTCGATTCTCGGCTGGAGTGCAGGGAGTGCCTTCTGTGTGGAGTCTGCATGTCCTCCCTGCGGTTGGGTGGGCATTCGAAAGACATGCGTAAATGGGCGTGCCTTCGTTGAAGGTTTAACGTCGAGCTGGCACCTTGGCATTCATCAAAATCTACTGCCATTCATTAGTGGACCGGAGTTCCGCTGTGGCAACCCCTAACCGGGAAAAGCCGAAAGACAACAATATATATTTTCTGTATATATTACTGTAATCAAACTAGATTCCTGCTTTTATGTATATATTCAGTATATGTTGCTGTATTTACTATCTGCAACACTGTTTCTACTTCTACACCAATTAATGTTTATATTTTATCTGTATCTATGTTCTTGTTGGAACTTTTCTCCCTGGGCCTCCACTGAAAATGGGCTCTTTTAGGCCCAGTAGGCTTTTCTGGTAAACAAATGCAATAAACAAACAAATAATTAAATAATGTGGAGATGGATAATGGGAAGACTCTGTTATGGACAGGTGACTACAGTAACAGATTCAAGATTTGGGAGGGAGGGCAGTCAGAAGTAAAAGCCAGAAGCTCAGAAACTGGGAGGTGTAATATACTAGGTTTCTCAGTGCTGACTGACACAAATGTGCTGAATACATAAATGTCATGCTATGATTGTCTGGATGATGGATACTATCACTTTTAATGATGCCTGCTGATGCTAATTTGAAAAAACATTGATTTTCCATTTTATATGGAAAATGTCATGAAATTCCACAATCGGGCCTGGCTGAACAGTGGAAAAGCATAATTCTCCATGGATATTGGTATTTTAGGTAAGAACACTTATTCAATATAACTTGTATTTCTTTTTATGTTTACTGCTTACAAAAGTGTTAGTTTCTCTAAGTAATCAGTTTTAAATTTGGTTTATATAAAGACGCACTGAAAAATCTGATCTGAATCATGATAATTACTAGAAATTACACACTCACGGGTACAATTCCTTGAATTCTCCTCAGGAAAAAGGAGTGTCTTTTTTACAACCATAATGAGTGTCCCTAACCATTTGAATTCATATTACATATGTATCAGTACATACCTATAAACATATTTAGAATTATTAAGCCCCGATAAGTGACAGGGCAAACATTGTCCTGTACCATACTCCTAGACAGACTGAATTACAAACTTTCTTCACTGATGTTTGGAAGTTCCTCTTTAAAATATTCTTATGCCTTTCCATCTGGGATTACAGCAATCACATCTGGGATTACAGCAATCAAAGTACAGTTATGTAAGTCAACTTACCACAACAGTAAATGTTAGAATGATCACTGTTGCAGTAGCCTTTGCTATATGGGTTATATCCTGCCAAGTATATAACAGCCGGGCAGCTTCAGAGCACCTTCCATGTATCCAAACTGTCAGGCAGCTTGAGCTGAACTGAGTAAAAAAGATAAGTTTAGGTACCAAGACTTCAGAGCTTTCCTTCTAATACAGAAAGGGAGGCTGAGTCCTGATAGGACAATGCTAGGAAGAACAAAAGATAACCACAACCTGGCATAAAAACAATACCAATAAACATGGGATATTGGAGGAAGGGAGTGGCTACTGCAGAACTGATCATTCAAACATCTACTGTTATGGCAAGTTTACTTGCACAGCTGTACTACATTAATCTTATTGATCACTGCTGCAGTAGCCTTAGCTACATGAGTAGACTACCATAGCTAACAGCATTTGGGAGGTGGAAGAGTCCAGGAGCCCATGAAGAATGGTCTTAAAAAAACAGACCTGGACCTAGAGAAGGAATCAAGCTTATAGTATGTTTTAATAGTACTTATGTACAGAGGACCAAGTTGCGGTTTATAGAATACTTCTAGAATTCACACCTTTCCAATAAGCCATAGATGAAGCAAAGATCCTGATAGAGTGGGCCATGGGCCTTGACCCTGCCTGGAATGGTTTTGTTATACTCCTGCACCACAGCAAAAAGCAATAGCCTCAGACAGCCATGTGGAAATGGTCTGTTTTGACACAGGTTGTCACTTCTTACCTTCACAAGAAATAAACTGACCCAAAGATCTGAAAATATTTAGTTCTGTTAAGATAGTACCAAGTTGCTTATGGATATCCAATGTATGGAGTATCTTCTCCTCCTCACTGTTGGTTCAGGAATGAAAACAGAGATGGATAGTTTGGCTTAAGTAAACTCTAATACCACTTTAGACACAAGGATTAGTTCTCAAAGAAGCCCTGTCCCTATTAAAATGTGATAGGTTGCCTCACCACAAGAACTTGCAACTCAAATACCCTTCTTACAATGCAAAGGTAGAATTAATAAGTAAAACTGCTCTCCATGTTAAGAACCTCATGTCAGCCAGGTTAGCTGGTTCAAATGGAGCAAATGATAGTTAAGCTCTCAAGGAAGGGCTACCGGTTTTCTTGGAAGCCTCTTATCCAGAACCTCTTTCAAAAGTATTTTGACAAAAGAATGCATTGAAAGAGGGGTATCTATGGGCAGACATGTTGATATGGCTGATAAATGAAGAATAAGAATCCCATAACTCACATAGATATTGTAAAACCAGAGAACAGCTAACTCTGAATGGGTGCTGGTTACGTTGTTGTCACCATCTAGAAAAAGAAGATTTTCTAGTTGCAGGCTTTGTTGCCTCCCTTAGTAGCTGCTGTACGTCTTCAGTAAACAGGTTCCTAAAACAAATTAAGACCTTATCATCCAGGCAGTCAGTTAAAGTTGACTGGTGTCAGGTTGTATCAAACACTGCCTGCTATTCCTGTGTGAGTAGATCCAGTCAGTGAGGAAGCTTGTGATAAAATGTCTTCCAGGCCTTTTTGCATGAGTCCTGGAGTAGAATCTTGCCAGCTGATTGTTCAGAGTGGAGGCAGAGAGGTCTACTTGTAAAACTCCCCACAGATGGTTCAAATCTTGGAATACCCCCGATCTAGTTTCCATTTAGGAGGGTCTGCCCTTGTTTGGTCATCTTGTCTATCAAACAATTTTACTCTTATAGAATATAGTATGTCTGTATAGTAAGATTGTGCTGTGATGTTGTATACCAAGCTAACATGGTTAATTTGCAGAGGGAGTATGACCTGGTTCCCCCTTGCTTGTTGATGTACCACATGACTGTGGTATTGTCATCAACAACTTAGATAACTTAGACGGGTGCTTTGATCAGAGCAAGCATCTTTTTTATATTTGTTTTTGTGTCTGTTCTTGGTATTGGACAAATCTTGCATTTTTATCCTTCCTGAAACTGCTCCCCAAGCAAAGTCCAAAACATCTGTGGTGGCTGACTGCTTTCGAACAGGAAAGGAAGAAGGGAGACTGGATTTAGGGATATCTATAGTCTCCACCACGTAATTTCACTTCTGACAAAACTCAGCAATGGGATCTGAAAAGACAAGGGGTATTGGTGCTGGGACCAAAGAGACTTCAGATACCACTGTATTTCTCTCATGCAAATCTTGCCAGGGTCATCATGAGAACCCAAATCCTGAGGCATTCCCCCACAGGTACTGAAGTCTGAGTGGGAATCCCTATAAATAGAAGTAGATATAGATCTATTGTTTTTCTTATGTGGAAGAAAAACTCTTTGAGCTGTGGTGCCTAGATGACATCCCAGAAACACAATCCTGTGAGGAGTCAAGACAGACCTTTGAATGCTCTCTGGGAATCCCAGCTTGGGTAAGAGATCTCTCATGCAAAGATGAAGCTTCCTAACACTATGAAAAATAATTTTCAAAGAAAAGTGGGTTGCCTAAGTATGGAAAAATGTGGATGCCCTGTAGCCCACAACAATCTATAATTGGATCTAGACACTCTGTGAACACACTTGGTGCAGCAGATAGTACAAAAGGTAAAAATGAAAACTGATAAAGATTACTGTGTCTTGATCACATTAAGAAAATCTGATGTCTAGAAGAAAATAAATGTGATAAGCGTCTTTTAAATCTAGTGTTTCCAGGAAATGTAAAATGAGGAAGAAGAGATAACAGGTTTAGGAAAGAAAGTTCCAGAACTGGTATCCAAGCATTTTCCTTCTTTGGCACTAAAAACATCTTTGAACAAAACCCCTTCCCACCTGGGTAGGGGAGAGTGGTCCTATCACTACCTGGGACAGCGTGTAACGAAACAAGAGAGCGTTTTGTCTGGAGGTTGAGGAATTACCCCCTAGAAAGGATGAATTTCTTCCCATTGCCATCTGTAACCTTGATGAATGATCTTCAGAACCTATTTCTCTGGAACTATGAAACCATCTGTTACCAAAGAGAAAAGAGGAGATTTGGACTTTCTGGAAGTAAAAATATGGGCTACCAGAGTGGGGAGGGAGGAACAAACTGTCGTAGTCATTCTGAGTTATTGGACTGTACTTGGTTTTGGGAGTTTTCAGAATTCTTCTTGGAACTCCCCTACCATTTCATCTTAAATGTTTAACTGCATTTTGTAGAAACTGTTTATTCTGTTTCTTATCAAAACGGGATCAGGAGTTGCAGAATCCGTTGGAAAATTTGGAAAAGAAGGGGTGTAAAACCTTAGCTTACCCCTTACATTATATTTTAATCACTTCTGCAAAGAGCTCAGACACTAAATCTCTGTACAAAGGGGAATTTAAAATCTCATTAACACCTGGGAAGTTCTGAAAATATAGGCATGCAAACCTCCTCATAACAGTACTGGTGACCATAGCTCTTGAATTATCAGTCATACACACTGTATCCAAGTGACTCGAATGAGAGGAAATTAAATTTAAAGCAGATTTCCTTCACGAGAAGAAACTGAAAAAAAAGTATTCCTCATACTTTTAAAATTAGTGAGGACAAACCTTAACAATATGAGCCTGACAATTCAAAATCCTAAGACTCAAGGTTGTAGACTTGTACACCTTCCCCATGTTTAAAGATCTTCCTATCATTATCAGAAAGAAAGAGTAGAATTGGAATCAACCAAATGTTTAGCAGAAGGATTAAATAAAGCTGTAGCTGCTGCATCACATTTGGGAAGAGTGTATAAAAACTTAAGATCAAGGAACCTTATCCATCCTATCTGCCTTCTTTAGGGACAGCTGGCGGACTATTAGGAAAATTTCCATGCAGTCACATACAAATCCTCCAAAGCTGGGATGGGTGCAGGTTCTGGAAATTCCTTCTGTAACACCTGATAGTAATTTTTTTTAGGGGTTAAGAAGCCTCAGTGTTTTCCCACTGAAAATACTGGCACATTCTATTATGTCTCAGAGAAAGAGAGGCCTCACAGAAAGTGTCAGAAACTTAGCTCTCCTCAGAGTCTGAATCAGAATTTTAAGAAGAAAACCTTTATCTACCCCTTTATTCTCCTGTTCAGATTCAGAATCTTGAATCTCTTCAGAAAAGGAGATATCTCTCTTTCTTATTCCAGAAACTACTTTATAAAAATTATCAATAGCCTGAATTAAACCTTGTGCCAGACCTAATAAACTATTCCTGTCTATGGAAATTTGAGGAGTAGAAGATACATGTCTAGTTTTCGTTTTCTTTTTGACAGAATAAAATTTTAACCAACAGTTCTATTAACTGGAACAATGGCTTCTCTAAGGATGGGCACAACAATCTGACAAAATAGGGAAGCTCCAACAGCCACAGAGGATGTGGCTAATCCCATAGTCTAACCCCATGGTGGCTGTAGGTGTTGTACCAGAGGGATTCAGGGTAAAAGATGAATGGTCTAAGGTACAACTAATGGCCAAATCAGAGTGACCCACCGGAGGTAACATTTTGGCCAGTCAGTGAAGACACTAAATAACATACATTTGAGTTTCAGACTTCATATCCTTCAGAGAATGCACCGTAACACAAATACTGTTATTCTATTAACTTTCTAAGTTTATAAGAGCAATATTTAAAATATGTCCCTATTTCTGGGCCTTTGCCCCACCATTTTAGGCTTTGTTCAGATTTCTTGTACTAAAGAGATTGAGAGTTATGACAGGAGGTGAAGGCAAAATGCTAGCTTTCTGTGATAGCAAAGACTATCTGCTTAACTTTTTCTTTTGTGGCTGGAAGAACTGACAGATTGCTCAATGGTCAAGCCAAAGATGGTGGCTCCTTTTTCCTGTAGGAAAACATGCAGCAAAGGCCAGTAAAAACAAACCAGCCTTTAAAAGCCACTTTTTTTCTTCAGGCACACAGTAAAAAGCTCTTTAAAATGCATTGTCAGCTCCACAAAGTAAAAAAATAAATACATTCTCCACAGAAAAAATGGTTTTCAGTTACTTTAGACAATTTTTAAAATGACAGGAAAACAGAGCACTAAAGGTACAATTCAGTCTCATGACAGTCACTTAAAACTCAACTCCTAGCTTTAAAATAACTTTCCTGAAGAGGAAAGTATCAATTTATTTTACATTTATTTACCGGAAAGTCAGATTTGGAACGAGCCAATTTTCAGGGGAGGCCCTGGTAGAAATGCTCTAGATGCATGTCTTTGTAATGTGGGAAGAAACTGGAGCACCCGGAGGAAACCCACATGAATGCAGGGAGGATATGCAGACTCCACACAGAAGGTACCCCAGCCGAGAACTGAACTGGATAACCTCTTGCTGTGAGGTGACAACATAAACTGCTGCACCACTGCGCCATCAATAATAAACAAAATTATTAAATTGAAGTTTTTTTCCCCCAAAGGAAATTTATCTGCCCAGCAAACAAATAGCACAAGCTGACCGTAGTTCCTCCAAAGCCTTAGAGGAGCATCGCTGGCAGTAAAGCTCTGAAAGGCTTGGTGCCCAGACTTGTCTTTTAGTCAGCTCAGTCTGAGCTGCCTGACAGTTTGAAGTGTGGAAGATGCCATAAAGCTTTGGAAGTTGGCTAGTTGTTATATTCTGTCCAGGATATAGCCCATATAGCTAAGGCTGCTGCAACAGTGATTAATGTGTTGATCATAAGATTCCACTGAGGTTTAGGTATAACAAATGGACAGCGTAAAATAAAAACATTACATCAGAACATCTAATATGGTTGACTGCATCTCCCACATAATCAGAAACAAAATTATGTTGTTTGCATAATAGTAATATACGCAGAATGCAATGTGGTCAAGCTACAACTGATAAACATGAAGCTAGAGTGCTATAAAAGGTTTGTATACACTAATGGTTAGTGTTTGTGTACTTCCATACAGGCAAAAAACACTTGTATATTTTGTTGGTAGACTACTGAACTTTTGATCCAAGCCTGTTATTTGGTCAAAAAATGGAGCAAAAGTGTGAACTATACAAGGGAAACATGAATGTTCCTACTACAAGAAATGTGTGACACCTAGCTCAAAAGTAAAATCAAACAGTTAATTTACCTTCACTGTGCTGAGGCATTCTGCAGTGGTGAGGTTTATTCATTATTCTGTTGGTGGAGGTGAGACTAAGTAACTTACCTGGTGTTCTTTCACTCTGTTTAACAGCTGTGTCTGCTCTGAGTGTCTTCTTTGAAAAGCGCAGCCTGCTGATTAAGTAAATATCTATAAACATTTTCACTCTGTGAATGAGAATTGTAATGATTACACAGAAACGCACAGCACTTTGACCTTGATTTGCATTCCTGCTTCAGTTCTCATAGGAAAACGAGCCCAGCAAATATGATGGATGACAGGGTGTGTGCAAACTATTGTTCCACTGAATTAAATCTTTAGAAAGTTATCAGAAGTCTGCATTGGTTCCCATAAGCACTGCCTTTCCTAGTGAGCTAGCATCTTGGAAAGCACTGCCATCACAGTATTTATATTGATTTAGTGGAGTCAAACACTAATGGCTACTATGAAGGGACATTGTATCATTCTTCTGAAACAGCACACAGCCTTTTTCTCCATTATTAAAAAGGTATTTTAGGTTCCCATCTGTAAAGCACAGGTTTATGAACCCAGGGCTGTCCCTCATATTGGTCACATTCTGATCAGTACACTACCTCAGTGCCACAAAGAAATAAATTAAGGTACTCCCATTACTTGTGTTTTGTTTTCCTGTAGATGATTTCTTGGAGAAAAAGTACAAAGGTTACAGCTTAGCAGGCTGTACGTTTGTATTTCTTACTCAGAGCTCTGTAGTTCTACTTTTAAAAAAAGTATCATATTGGATACCAAATAGTCATTTGAGTTAATTTCATGTACTGGTATTAGTGCAATATAAGGCAGGAAATACATTTTTGAATTGCCCTTTTTAAATTAACATGTTCATCTAAACCTTTCTGTTGCTTTTCTGGTGGTAGTTCAGATGGAGATTAATGATCTGCTGTCAGCTGCTCAAATAATGAAAATGGATGCATTTTATTTCCTGACTAGGCCTTTTTTTATATAGCATTTACATAGCATATCTTCCTAGATTGTTTAAGAAACCTATAATCAGCTTACCTGGCTAACAAAAAAATAAAGTTTAAAATAAATTAATGAAAATGTGTTACCACACACCCACATTCTCATAGAAGAGCTGAATCATATTAAAGGGAAAACTGGTTGTAGCTAATTGTCAATATTACTACAATACACAGAATTAGAGTTCAGCTCTCCTGAATTTAAGTTCAGGAAATCTAACTCCTGTTATTCAGATTAAGTCATACTACTAATGGTGTTGAACTACTGGCAAATATTCAGCATGTAATGATACATTTTCAAAACAAATCTCTAATTCAGTCTGCTCATATATCATGTAGCATACTGTTAAAAATCAAGTCGCTTTTTCTATGGTTACTAATTCATTGGTATGTAGTCTTTGGAAACTACAACATTTCACAGAATAAAATGCTACCTTCCCTCATTTCATTGCATGTGCATTTACAGATTTTAAGCATATGAAGATTACTGCACCTTATGTCCGAGAGGGCATATTTTTTAATTATTTGTTTTACATTTGCTAATTTGGTTAAGTACACTGGCCAAATGACCCTTTTCATGCATCACCCAAGCTAAGAATGCAAATACAACAGATAAATTGTATGCTGAAAGCATACAAGTAAAGTTGCTTTTGCAACAGTGTTTTCTTGTTCAGGTAAAAAATAATATCTGCTTATAATACACAGCTAATCTGTGGCAATAAAGTGGAGGCGGCATGTAAAAGATGCTGCCTCAATTCCCAGTGCAGCACTTGGGAATCACAGAAACATCCTTCCACACAGTTGTTCTCTGTGGTATGCCCAGTGGAACAAAATTATTGGCAGAGAAAGTACAGTTGTGTAAAATCTTATCCAAACGATAGATGTGCTTGCCTTCACCGCTGCAGTATTTAGAACTTATGGGATTCCCTGCTGAAGCCTGTCATCCAGCCATTCTACCAAACCCTACCATTGATTTAAGGTATGCTGAATGTCACCTAAATGCTGCTTGCATAGCATAGGGCATAAAGGTGACGTTCGGGCATACCATCCTCAGAACTGATTGCCCCAGTAGGATAGAAGTCCAAGGAAAACCAAAGAGAACCTGCACATCCAGGAAGGAAAAAAGACTAGGGGGATGGAGGGAGGGAGTGAATACTGCAGCAGTGAAGGCAAGGACATCTACAGTTATGGTAAGATTTTATACAACTGTACTATGTCCTTACATTCACTGCTGCAGTATTTATAACTTATGGGAGAGTACCAAACTGCTGCAGAATTCATAACTTCTGGGAGAGTACCAAAGCTCAAGAAGAAACTTGGAAGGAGGAAACAGCGGTAGAGCCCTCTAAGAAGCCATGAAGAATGGCATTAGCAAAACCAGCTCTAGCTTTACCACAGCATACCATCCAGCTTGTAGTTTTTGGTAAATGTATGCACAGAAGTCCAGGTAGCTGCTTCAAGAATAGAATTAGTGTCTGAGCCCTTGAAAAAAGCACCAGAAGCTGCCACAGCTCTAGTAGAATGAGCCTTTACAGAAGAAGGAAGCTCTTGCCATGAAAGGTGCAACAAAAAGAAATAGCCTTTGAAATCCAAGTAGAAATAGTTTGCTTGGAAACAGCCACGAACTGAAAGAAACAACTGATCAGATTTTCTGGTAGCTTTAGTCTTATCCAAATAAAATCTGAGCTGTCTATGGATGTCTAAGGTGTGCAGCAACCTCCCACTTTCAAACTGGGGAGAAGGGAAAAAGTGGGCAAATTAATAGATTAAGTGACAACTCATTAACCACCTTGGGAATAAAAGAAGGATTAGTACGCAAGGACACCATGCCCTCATGAAACATCAAAAAAGGCACACAAGCCATAATGGCTTACAACTCAGATACCCATCTGGCAAAAGTAAGAGCTAGCAAAAGAACTGCCTTCCAAGAACAATGTTGCAAGGAAGCTGAAACAGCAGGCTCAAACGGAGCCTAAGTCAATTTCTCAAGAACAAATTTAAGATCCCACGGTGGAGGAACAAGCATCCTAGGAGATCTAACATTAAGGACACCTTTAAGAAATTGTTTAGTCTCAAATCTAGATGCTAACGGGGGAGTTAAAGGCAGATTGGGAGGGTGGCCTAATGGTTAAGGCGTTTGCCTTACAAACACAAGGTGCAGGGTTCAAGTCTCACAAGGGATAATTGGCTAGGCTTAAAATGGCTCGCAAGGGCAGTTAGCTTAGTACTAACCTTTGAATCTTTGAATCTTTAGATAAGCAGAAACAGCTGATAAGTGAGCCTTAATAGAAGAATAGGCCAAACCAGCATTGAGCAACTCTCACAAATAAGAGAGAACCAAAGGAATATCTACAGTAAGTGGGTCCAGGTCAAGAGAGACAGCAAATAGAAAACCTCTTCTATTTAGATAAGTAGGGTTTCCTAGTAGTAGGTTTCCTGACCTCCTGTAGGACCTGCAGCATGTCCTCAGTAAAAACGGTGTTTATGAAGGACAAACACCCTATCACCCACAGTGTCAGTTGAAGTGTGGACAGGTGGGGATGGATGAGAGATCCCTTATCTTGTGTGTGAGCAGACCCACCCTGTGAGGTAACTTGTAATGGTTGCCCTTGGCTAGATGTATAAGTAGAGGGAACCAGTGCTGTTGCAGCCAAAAGGGAGTCACCAACAAGATTTCGGGAGCATCCTGTTGAACTTTTAACAGGACTCTTAGAATGAGAGTAAGGGGAGGGGAATGCATAAAGAAACACCCCCGTCTAAGAAAATGAGAGGGTGTCCACCTTCCATACCATTGGACCTGGGACTCTGGAACAAAACAAAGGAAGTTGTCTGTTCATTGGGAAGGCAGAGATCTACTTGAGGAGTACCCCATTGGTGAACAATGTCCAGAAACACATCCCTGTGAAGCATCCATTCATGGGATTGAGTGAAGGACCTGCTAAGAGTATCTGCCACAATGTTCTGAGCTGAAGGGATATAAACTGCCTGAAGAGTCACTTGATACTTCACAGCCAGATCCCATACCAGAAGTGGCAGCCACTAAACAAGGTAAGAACTTGTTCTCTCCTGTTTCTTGATATACCACACAACTGTGGTATTGTATGTGAATACCTTGTGAAGCCCCAGAGAGAAAAAGAGGATGAAAGGCCTGAACAGCCAGTATAAGAGCTCTTATCTCTTTGACAATGTTCTCCTTCTGCTGACAAGGCGACCACACTCCCTGAACCTTCAGGGAGCCAAATGTTGCACCCCACCCCACATCTGAAGCATCTGTGAACAAATCCTGAGAGAAAAGAGGAGAGTGAAAAGGGAGCCCTGGATTCAGAGACGACTGCTGAATCCACCACAGAAGTTCCTTCTTGAGACAAGGGAGAACAGGAACTGTAAAGTCTAGAGGATGTGCATATTGAAGGCATACCGACTTCAGAACCCACTGGAACTTCTTCACGGAGTTTGGCCAGAGGCAGCATTGGAAATGTGGAAGCCATTAACTCCAGAGCTCTCAAACTCCCTGGGTGTAATGGAGGCCAGAGGAAGAAGAGTCTGAAAGTAAGAAATGAGAGAGAAAGGCCTTTGGAGGAGGCAGGGATGCCAGCACTGGCACCATCTGAATGTTGCAACCCAGAAAAACATGATCCTGGGAATGAGTCAGGGAAGACTTTTGAAGTTTATCGTGAATCCCAGGCTCTGAAGAGAAATGGTAAAACAAAGATTTTGCAAAAGAACCTCTGGAGAGGATGTCTAAATTAGCAGGTCATCTAAGTAAGGAAATATTTGGATCCTTGAAGCCTGCAAAAATCAATTACAGGAGCGAGGCATTTGGTGAACACCCTTAGGGGCGATAGAAATGCCAAAGGGCAAAGCACAGAACTAAAAATGCCAGGAAGCAACAGAGAAATGCAAAAACTACCTGAAAAGACTATGGATCAGAATATGTAGATAAACATCATTGAGATCCAGAGATACCAGAAAGGCTTGAGGGAGCAAGAGAGGAAAAAAGGGTCTTGAAGAGACAACATCTGAAAGGAAGGCACCTTCAGAAAAGTGTTTAGATGAGAGATGTCTAGAATCAGTGTCCAAGTATCGTCTTTTCTGGGCACTAGAAACATTCTTGAATAAAACCTCTTCCCCCTTTGGGACATAGGCACCTCTTGAATAGTACCCTGAGACAAGAGATCTCGAAGAACCTTTGGGGTAAAAAGGAAGTTGTTCCTGAGGAGGCTGAGGAATTCCCATAAAAGGGGGATGGGAAATCCACACCAAGAAGTACCCCTGACAAATGATTGACAGAACCCAAGAATTCTGAGTGATTCAAAACCAAACAGGAAGAGTAAGAGAAAGGTGAAGAGAAACAGGAATCTGGCTGGAACAGGTGGATATTCAGACAGCACCTAGTTTGTCAGGAAAGGAAGGCTTTAGAATCCCTGAAGTCTGAGTGACCTAAGCAGGAGCAGCCCATTTACCACTCTCTTTACCTTTAGCAGGAGGACGAAATTGCCTATGAACAAAGGCTGGCTTACAAGAGCAGTTTCTCTGAAATTTTGGCACAGGAGAAACAAAGACATGTTTAAGCTCCTGTAAGGCCTTCCCCCTTATACTGAAGGGACTTAAACAAACCAGCAGCCACTTCCCCAAACAAAAGTTTATTACCCAGAGGAGCATCCATCAACTTAGCCTTAATATCATTGGGTAAGTGATAATCAAATAAGTGCGGAAAGTGCCTAAAAGTAACTAATAACCAGAATGCAGGCACCGGACACCAACCGTTCACTTCACAGAGCCTTTATTGAAGCACAAAAGCGACCACCAACACATGGTGGATTTTAATAAATCATCCCTGATTTAGTGTGGCTCTTCCAGTCCAAATTTGAATATATTATAGATTCCAGGCAAAATATCTTGTGGTGGTGGCCTAAGCTACTCTGACACATTAGCCTTGCTTGCTAAAGTCTAATGTGCCAACACTTGTCCACAAGGTCAGAAACGTACAGATGCTCTCTGGTATGAATAGGGTGGTTCAAACTATGATTCTGATACATTCTTTATATCATTAGCAATCCCCTATTCAATGCTGTCATCTGTCTTCGGCCATATTCATAGGTTCATAGGTGTGTACTAGCCTAATGGCCCTGGAGCCTTTACAAGCCTAGCCCATAGGATTACCCTGGTATTGTGCCACCTGACCTTAATTCCCAGTGCCTCTGTCAAGTAGAGCCACTGGAGTGATCCCTGGGGTGAATTTTCTATTTCCCATCCACTCATCAAGATTTCTCTTGAAAAGGGCCAGTGAGGTGCTCCGCTTGACATGTATGGAAGTCTATTCCATAGCATGGGCAGTCTCTGGGTTATGAACCTGTCCCTCCAGCTTGTTCTGTTGATTGTGGTAATGAGGTGAGATCCCTGGAGTGTGTAGTGCAGAGGCATTGGGATTTCTTTGGATGTAGCATTTCTAACAGAGCTGGGTCAGACATGACTTTGTAAGTCAAGCAGAGATCACCTCCAAGCAGGTGATATGAGAAAGAGAATTGTTGGAGTTTTTTGAGTCTGTCCATATAGGACAAGTGTTTAAGGCCTAAGATCAGGAACTAATCAACACAGCAGTGTTAGGGGAAGCATTCACTGGACCTCTTGCACTGTTGCATATCTTCCCATATTTTATTGGTGGCATTGGTATTCTCCATTTCGGCTTGTACATGCTAGCTTCTCTGCTTGGTACATTCTGTAGGACAATTGTACAGACTGCATAGGGGGGATCCCAGGATCAAGTTTCTGGATGATGCCCTCCCTTATGGGAACTCCAAGATTGTCTATAAAGCTGGTATAGAGACTGCATTTCTTTTAGTGGGTTAAGTTGGGGCTGGGAGCCTACTGGCATTATCTGTCATCACTCCGAAGTCTGTCATATTTTAAGTGTACAGGTTATAGTACAGTGGACCCTGAGAAGAATTTAAGAATGGCAATAATTACTTGACAGGGGGTCTGTCACCTCACAAAAATTCATAGATTATCTAATGGAGGAATTTCAGCTAGGTGGGTCAGGAAGGTTTTTCCCTGGAGTAAGTGGCTTAGAGCTCATACAGGGAGAACAGGAATGATATACAAGGATATATGGACCTCAAGACAATTGCTACTAAAACAGCCAATTTGCAATTGTTGGAAGAGACAAGAACAGGTAGAAATGACAGTCCCAGTGGGAGGAAGTATGGACAGCAATGAGGAAAATAAATAGCCCAAGTAACAGGATCAGCAGCTGCGTCTTATCTACCATTGGCATGTCAACCCTCATAGGCTGATTTCAGTGGGACTTGGGGTGGGGGGTGTAAATGTTGGAGATGTGATGCGAAGGGTGCTAATAACTAGACAGACCCAAAACATATGAAGGTTATCAGAATACACTGGGAATTCCTTTAGCAAAGGTTGGATAAGAAAAAAAGTTATGTGCTCACCATAACATTCCATCTGTGTTGTCTATTTTCATTCTTCAACGAATGGGTTCAGATACGACTCTGCCACTTTCTACAGATTCTAGGATCCAAATCTCCAACTCCTCCTTTACCCACAATGCCCCTGACTATTACAATACCTCAGATAGAGTTTACTGCTATTATATATATTATACTAATATATTAAGATAAACATACTATGACAGGAAACTGATAGATGAAAGATCAAGAGCTCAAACAGGAACTATGGTTCCTAACCACTCTTCCATAAGGTCTCTCCCAGGGTTAAGGGCAGGGGGAAGGTGCTTGGGAAGTTGAGGAAGAATGAAAATGAACAACACAGATGGGACATTATGGTGAGTACATAAATGTATCTGATGTGGTCATTTTCATTTATTCCTCAATGAATGGGACAGACTCCCCTGCTACAGTAACCTTGGGTGGCCCTCATGGAAGGATGTTCCAGAGCACTTCAGAACCAAAAGAAATTAAGTCCAATTTGTAATGCACAACAACGTGTTGAGTATTAGACCAAGTAGCAGCTGCACAAATATAGTCAATAGAGGCTCTTGCCCAAAAAGCTGCCAAAGTAGACATTGACCTGGTTGAATGTGCCTTCAGTTGTTTAGGTAAGGCACTACCTTTCTTAGAATAAATATAGGAAATACAATGTGTTATCCATTTAGCCAGGGTAGTTTTAGAAACAGGTCTTCCCATTCTTGTATTAGAAAAGGAAACTGACAGTTGTTCGAATTTTCTGAATGCCTTGATTCTGTCCGGGTAAAAACGCAATTGTCTGTACCTCAAGATGATGAAGTGTTTATTCTCCTTTATTTTCAAATTTAGAGAAGAAATCCAGCAAATTTATGACCTGACTGATACTGGTTTCAGAGGCAACTTTTGGTTAAGAAGGAACGATTTGTGGGTAAAGTAACTATCTTTGTAAAAAATCAAATATGGTGGTTTGGAAGACATTGCTTGGAGCTCTGATACCAGTCTTGCAGAACTTGTAACTACCAAAAATACAGTTTTCCAAGAAAGAAACTTGAGATCCACCTTAGCCAATGGTTCCAAAGGTGAGTGTACTAAGACTTGTAAAACAATGGTGAGGTCCCAAGAAGGGGTGGGGTCCTTTATTGGAGGTTCACGTAAGAATGTCCCCCTAAGGAATGATTTATGCAATTTAGAAGATGAAAAAAGAGAAGCATTACTTCCTATATGATAGTTCAAGATGGCTGCCAAGTGAACTTTAATAGTGGAAGAACTTGCTCTGTCCTGGAAAATTGAAACAAGGAAGTCTAAAACTACTGAAATTGGAACAGTGAAGGGATCCAATTATTTATGATGAGTCCAAAAAGCGAACATTCTCCATTTACTATTGTAAACTTTTCTAGTACAAGCTTTATGGGAAGAGATTTTTCAAACTGGAGACAAAGGCCTGGAATGTCTAGCCATCATTGGAATTGGAGAAACCATGCGGTCAACTTGATGCCTGCAATATCTGGGTGAACTTGTCCTGATGGGTGAGATGGGAGGTCTGGACTGGAATCCAACATCCAACGGGGAAATAGTGAGACCACAGGAAGGGAAATCATACTTGGCAAGGCGAGAAGAGAGTAATGAGGATCACCCTGCTCTTCAACCAAAGTGCTTTCTTAAGAAATTTGGGGAGAGGCAGGGAGATAAGTGTAAAGGAGACAGAAGGCCAAACAGACTACAACATTTCTCAGGGACTGTCCCTGAAGAGGGATAAGGGCAAAGAACCTGCTGCATTTGTTGAACATGGCACTGGGAGGAGGAAAGATAAAAGAAAGACCTAAACTGATCTCCTCAGAGTGGACCCACCAAAGAAGAGAATTTTTGCACACACAAGACAATTTTATGGGATAATTCAAGGGATAGTGAGCTATGAAGAATTCTCATGTGTAAGCAGGCAGTGGGAATCAAAGTTATAGTAGCAGCCATCGACCCTAATGCTTTGAGGACCAGTCTTGCCAGGGGCACTGAAATAGAAAGAACTTGCCTGACGTGTCTCCTCAATGCAAGAATTCTGTTCTGAGGCAGAAAACCTAGACAACTGACTGTGTCTAGGCAAGCCCCTATGAAGTCTATTACTTGAACTGGTTGAAGATGAGATCTGTGCATGTTCGTGGTGATTTCCAGCAAGAGTGCCAGGTGAACCAAATAATCTGTCTTTTATTAGTAGATGCCTGGTTGGTACAGTAAGAAGCCAATCATCTAAATAGGGAAACAGTAAATCCAAGCAGTCTCAAATGAGCTACTACCACTGCCATGCATTTTGTGGACATCCTGGGGGCTGTGTTGTGACCAAAGGGCAGGGCTCTGAACTAGTAATGACTGGCTCCCAGCTAGAAGCACAGATACCTTCAACAGCACCTGTTCATTTTGATGCGATAGTACGCATCTTAAAGATCGATTGAGCACAGTCATCCTTCTGAAGGGGCAGAATGGACTGAACTGTGACCATCGGAATTTAGAGTTCTTTACAAACTGGTTCAGATAACTTGGATCCAAAATTGTTCCTCAGTCTCCTGTCTTTTTTGGCACTAAAAAGAACCTTGAGTAAATTCTCGATCCTATTTGGTCTGGTGGGACCTCCTGTATGGCTATTTTGTCTAGCAATTTTGAAATTTCTTGAGCTGCTAGCTCCCTCTGAGTGATCAGGGAGAATTTTCCTTTTGTTTTACTGTAATTTGTGAAAAAAGGAAAGAAATATCCTCTGGATATGGTCCTTTGCACCCAAAGGTCATTTGTGATAGCTAGCCAGGTGTGCTGCAAGGATAAGTGCCCCCACCAATGGCCTCCAGAGAGGGAGAGTCAGGCAACCTTTCAGGAATGCTGGAAGGACCTGTCTGAGAAAGAATCTCAAGATCCTTGAGTCTGCGGACCCTCTCTGCCATGAGGGTGACATCTACCATTATAATTATTTCTCCCTCTGCCGCTGGAGGAAAACTCTGTGTATGACTCCTGGAAAGGACCTAGAGATTTCTTGAACCAAACTTTCTTACCACCATGCTGGTTCCTGGAAAAAGGTCTCTGTCGGGTAGAAAAGTGAATTTGAATGTCAGATAGGGTCTTTCCATCCTGTTCACTATGGGAGAGAGAGCCTCTTGCACTGTTGGACCAAACAAAGACAATCCCTGGAGGTACCTTCTGCAGCATGCAAGATCAACCTCATCGACATGTTTGCAATCAATTGGAGGGTGGCCATTTGTGAGAAAAAATAATTCTGTTTCTCTGCAAATGTGGACCCTGTGACAGAATAGGTTCATAGGTTCATAGGTTCATAGGTTCATACTAGGCTATCTGCCCAAGGGCATTTATAAGCCTAGCCCATAGTTATGTGGCTTTCGCCACCCCTTTAGTTTGAATAAAAACTATGCCTATCATTTTGCTGTGCCTCTGTCAAGCAGTGACGCTGAAGTAATCCCTGGGGTATATCTGCAATCTCCCATCCATTGGTCAAGATTCCTCTTGAACAAGACCAGAGAGGTGCTCTGCCTCACATGTACCGGGATTTTGTTCCACAGCATAGAGTCTCTGGCTCATGAATCTGTCCCTCCAGCACGTTCTATTTATAACCGTGTCAAGCTTTAAGTCTCCGCCCCTTGTGGTTCTGAGGGATCTAGATTTTTGAGGTGAAGCATATTCATCAAATCTGGGTTTGACATGGCCTTATATGTCAGGCACAGGTCACCTCTGAGCAAGCGGTATGAGACTGAATAGAGCTGGAGTTCTTTCAGTCGGGCAGCATAAGACATATTTTTGAGACCCTTTATCCTTTTGGTGAGGAACTTTTGGGGCCTTTCAAGCTGCAGCAGGTGGCTGGTGAGATACATTCGAACGGGCATTGTACTCAATCATAGGTCTAATAAGTGATGAGTACAGGGGACGATGACCTCCCTTGATCTAGATGTGAATCCCTTCATGATCAGGTGGGTGATATAGAAGGTTTTCCTAACTACTTTAGCAACATGAGTGTCAAACGAAAGGCTACTGTCAACCTGGGTCCCCAGATCTCTGATGACTTTTCTGTGCTCAGTGGATTGCCACCTATATGGTAGCTAGGGGTAGCCTTGTTTTTCCCAAAGGGTATGACTATGCATTTTTGGCGTTTAACTTCAGGCCATGGCTCTGGCACCAGTTATCCATTTCTGTGAGGCCCTTCTGGAGGATATCTGTGTCAGATGTGTTTTCGACTATGGCCCAGTTTGCAGTCATCTGCAAACTTTGTCAGCCATAACCCTCCTGTGTTTGCTTGTACTTCAGAAAAGTAGATGCCGAACAAGAGTGGACCCAGGACTGAGCCCTGTGGGACACCACTTGTGACAGGCTTTGAGTCTGACATGGCTCCAGCAACTCTGACCCTGTGGGTTCTGTCACTTAGCCAGTTTGCAACCCATCTTGTGATGTATGGGTTTACATTCAAGCTGATGAGTTTTTCGATGATACCTGAGTGGGGTATTGTGTCGAAGGCCTTTGCCAGGTCGAGGTAGGCTGTATGGACTGCCTTTCCTCATCAATGGCCTTGGTGACTGTCTCAAAAAGTCAACCAAGTTTAAGAGGCAGGATCTGCCTTTGACAAAGCCAAACTGAGTTGGATCCAAAGTCTGCAAGTTCCCTATGTCTTTATTTATGAGTTCCATTATGATCCTCTCCATGGCTTTGCAGATAAGGCTTGTCAAGCTAATGGGGCGGTAATTTCCAGGGTCTGTGGAGGCACCGCCTTATGAAGTGGGACCACAGTCGCCGGCGCCACTCCTTGGGTACGTATCCTGAGGTGAGGCTAAGATTAAACAGCTGTCCTAACTGTGGGTTTAATTCCTCATTGAGTTCATGAAGCACACAGCCGGGGACACCATCCGTCCCATGGATGCTGTGTTTTTGCCTTAGTGAGGGCAGTTCTCACCTGGGCGTTGTAAATGTTTCGGGGGCTACAATCCTCTGCAATACATATCTGTCCTTTTGGGGGAGGGGAGAAGTTTGCACTGAACCTGTCAGCCAGTATGTTGGCAATGTGTGTAGGTTCAGTAATTTTCACATCATTTTGAACTAATTCTGAGCATATCTGGGAGTTTCCTCCTAGGTTTCTAACATAGCTAAAGAAGGCCTTATGATTCTCTTTAGAGTCCTTGGCGATTTTTCTCTCAAAATTTGCCTTGGATGATTTTATGAGAGCTCTTAGTTTTTTACTTATAATGATCAAAGGTGTCTTACCTTTCAAGGATTTTGCTCTATCTTGTAGTAGCTTCCTCCTTTTGTTGTAGAGCTTGTTTATGGCTGGGGTCCACCAGACTGGACGCTTGCCTTTGGTACAGAGAGTCTTAGTTATTTTTGGGATTGCCTGATCCATGCAGTCCTGTAGGTGCTGGTAGAAGGCATTTGTAAGTGATTCAGCGGTTTGAGTAATGTTTACCACTGGCTCAGGGGCCTTAAAGGAGACCACACTAGTTTTTAGAAGTGTGAAATCGGCTTTTGAGAAGTTTTTCACTGTGGTCTTTTTTGTTTCAGGTGGGGGCGGGATGAGGACCTCCAGCGAGATTAGTTTATGATCTGATCTCACCAGTGAGGGGTATACTTCCGGTGTTGAACATTTTGATCCCATGTTCGTGATGATGAGATCAAGTATGTTTTCTCCTCTTGTGGGGATGGTGACTAGTTGTTCCATGGCATTTGAGTTTATGAACTCCAGGAATCTTTGGGTTAGAGTGTTCGGGCTTGAGTAGTGTTCCCAGTCTATATTATAGAGTTCCTTTATTAAGTCCCTCTACAATCTGGTGAAATGTGCCAGGTAGTGCAGCGATCACAGTGTGAAAGTCACAGACATAAACCTGTTTCCCAAACCTGTCCAAAGCCTTAAACTCTCTGTTAGGGGGATGGACAGTGGAGCTCTGTTCTGTAAAGTCCTTTTTGGTGGCTGCTTCAACAACCATGGCATCTATGGGAATCTCTTTCATCCAGTATTGTCTATCTGCCGGGACACTTAATATTTTATCCAGACATTTTGGGCTAGGTACCACAGAATTAGGCTCTTTAGCTGGACTCTAAGGCTTCCCAAAACACAGATTCCTCCTGGGAAGGGGTTTGGGAAGACCAACCACCTTTCTAACAAAGGATCACAAGGATGTCACCAAAGGAACATCTTCCGGTGGAGATCTAAGGGACCCTTCCCCCTCATCAAAGTCAATGTCCTCTGTAATATATTCCTGTGGGGTATTCAGGTGCCTACACTTGCATGTTCTCTCAGTGAGATATTCCAGGAAGATATCAGAAGAGGTGGGCAGCTTCCTTAATGGAACTGTTTGGAAGGTCTTCTGGGCTAGCTATCCATGAAGTGTAAGATGTGAAGACTCAGACACAGTATCCAGAGAAGGGAGATTTGACACAATTCTCAGATGAGAGAAGACCCTTTTTACCACCTCAAAGGCAAAGGGACCTGGAGAAACCAAGGACAATCCCTCTGAAGCAAATACTCCCAGAGCAGAGAATCCCAGAGGGTAGAGTCGGAGCAGAGCTATCAAGCACTGGGGCTCCAAGAGGAAGTGACATCTCTGAAAACTTCAGAGTTGAAGCAACCCCTCAGTTCTGATGCTGATGCTTCATCTCTGAGAACCATCATGCTCCAGCAGAGTCAAAGCTGATTGGGTCAGGGTAGTAGTCAGAGCTGAAGTTGGAAGAACTTTCGGATCAGACGTATCAACTCCCAGAGCTTTTGCTTCCATAGGCTCTGAAACAGATGGTCAGATCAGCAAAGGAGTAATGATGGATAGAAATTCAGGTTAACAGCTCACAGATCCAATGGAAGATGAAGCTGCCAAAACCCCCATCTGGATCTGTGTTCTGAGGAATTTCCTCATCATCCTAATTCATCATCCTATCCACCTTTGCTTCGGAAAGGCTATGGGAGGACCTAATGGAAGATGATGTGGGGGTAGCCTGGAGGACACTTTTTTGGAGTTTCTTGTAAGAAAGGGAACCTCAGCCTTGAAAACACCAGTTCTGGGGAGAAGCCAAGGGGATGGAACCATAGTATGTTTCGGATCCAAAAAATTTGGAAACTTTTTAGGCTGTTCTGAGGAAGATGAGTATGGAGGAGTCTCAGCAGGAGAGCTCTTGTGGTGCTCCCTGGGCTCTTTGGATTTCTGAGAGGTGGCTTGAGCCCCGTGAAGACGTACCTGAGGAAAAAGCTGAAGCAGGGAGGAGACCTTTTACTATAAGCTTATTCCTCCGCTCACTGACAGCTCTCGCATTGAAAGCTGCACAAATAGCACAAGGGGCATCTAAATGTGCCTGGCCTAAACAGTAAATGCACTCCCTGTGGGCACCAGAATTGGGTTTCTTATGCCCACAGGAAGTGCATTTCTTAACTCCAGCAGGTTTGTCAGCCATACCAGAAAAATAAGGGCCTACTTAAAGGATGAGACAAGAAAAGACTTAAATTAAAAAATAAATAAATAAATAAATAAAAATAAGAGGAAAGGAAAGAAAGACTACCAACAATGGAAGTTAAGAAATATACCTACAGGTGTAAAAAGGGAAGGACAGACTACCAATGATGGTATAAAGAAAGAATTACCAAAAAGGTTTGGAAGAGATAATTAAAGTAAGTAGGAAATATAATATATATATTTATATAGATCCCCTTCAAAACATCTAAAGTTCATAACATCGAAGCTCAAAACATTGAGATCATAACATCTAAAATCCATAATGTCTAAAACTCATAACATCGAATTTCATAACATTGAAACTTTGCATCACAACTTCAAAACCTACAAACCACATGTAGATAACATCCCCTCCACCTAAAACACCAAAGTAGTAAACAAACTTTGTACTATGTTTCTGCAGTGGGGCAAGCCCCCCTGCACACCCCATGTGGGGGGCTCTGCCCCCACACTCCTCATAAATTAAATATACCAACTCCGAGATCACACTACAGTGGGGTTAGGAATTTTCCCCACTGTAGTGCTATCTCGGAGTTGGTATATTTAATTTACGGGGGGTGAAGCCCCCCACATGGGGTGTCCAGGGGGGCTTGCCCCCCTGCAGAAACGTAATACAAAGTGTGTTTTCTACTTTGGTGTTGTTTTAGGTGGAGGGGATATTATTTACATGTGATTTGTAAGTGTTGAGGTTGTGATGCAAAGTTTCAATGTTATGAAATTTGATGTTATGAGTTTTAGACGTTATGGTCTCAATGTTCTAAGCTTAGATGTTATGACCACTCAATGTTTTGAAGGGGATCCATATATACACATACATATATGTATATATATATATATATATATATATATATATATATATATATAGATAGATAATATTTCTATGTATTTTTATCTAAGATATAAAGATCAAAATATACAGTCACACCCCAAAGGAGCTCGAGAAGTCACAATCCCGACTGTCTTGAAGAGCTGCAAAATGAGATCTGAGATATTGTAATGGTCAGGGGCATTGTGGGTAAGGGAGGAACTTGAGATTTGGATCCTATAATCTGTAGAAAGTGGCAGAGTTGGATCCAATGGTCACATCCAAACCCACTCATTGAGGAACAAATGAAAATGACATCATCAACTTCTTTGGTTTACCCCTAAGGCTAAACTGGCAATTATGGATCTTTGGGGGGAGGCAGGCCCAACTGTGTGATTGGTAATTTCTCTATTTTAGTACTGCTAGGTGCAAAACCTTGGAAACAACTTCCCTGGCAAGTGCATTTGAATAATCTTTTGCATCAACACATAGGGAAAATTGTATATTGTTATATTTTTGGATAAATTTGACTGTTCGTTGACAATACCAAGCAGTGACAGACAAAAGAAAACCAATACCTATCCCTTGTATTGTGGGATTGATCTGATGTGCTGAGCCATGTACATATTTCCACTTATTATTCTATTGATCTTTTAATCTCTGTTTTTCAGTACTGTTTCTTTACATCTTATGGTTTAGAAAACTTCAATAAAAACTGCATATAATCAAAAAAAAAATCGGAAACTCTGGTTAACAAGTTTGCAAACAAATCTGCTTTGATATGAAGAAACTACAAAATGAACTTACACATGTCAATAGCCAGTGCACTAAAAACAAACTAAATGCTAAAACTGCAGTATTGTTGCATTCGGCAGATGAACCCTCCAGCCAAGCTAAAAGTATAAAAGATATTTCACTGCAGGGGGACTTCCAGTAATGTTGACAACATATAGACATTTCCTAAAGCAGCTCTGTTACCCTTCAACAAAAAAAAAAAAAAAAAAAAAAAAAAAAAAACGGGAAAAATAAGTTGGTCTACCTGGCACAAACACATTGATAAAACACAAATGAATAAACGTGTCAAAGAAAAGAAGCAGACAGCCAGTTCCACTGGGTCTCCCTCTGTGAGGCCTACAAGCCCAGATGTTAGCTGACAGCACAGACGGATTAATGCAAATGGAGGAAATGGGCAAGAAATTGGATCTACAAATGGGAGAGAGATCCAAAACAATGAATACAACGGTGGCTGAATTCATGGCAAAAAAAAATGAAAATAGACAGAGAAATGGAAACAGAGCTTACAATGCACTTACAATGGGGAGCCAATACAAGAACTTCAAAAAAACACTGGGCCTTACAAATTCCAGGTTCGAGTACTTGAAAGCTAAGATTGTGGATGTGGAAGACAGACGATGATGAAACATCAGGACAGTATGTATACTTGAAGGTATGGAGGGTACTGACCGTGGAGCATATGTGGTTGCCAAACTAGCAGAATAGACTGGTAAAGGCAGAACACCCTGTTGCTAGAATGCACACATAGAACATCCTGACCAACACTTAATGTTGGACAGAGATCAAGGCCAATTTTGGTACATTTCTTACACTATAATATTAAAGAATAAAGTCTTGAACTAGGTGTGACAGAAAGGTAAAGTGAAAGATGAAGAAAGCAGCATCTATATAGAACAGGACTTTTCAGCAGAAACAAGGCAGAAATGTATGGAGTTTCATCCAGCCATGAAAGTGGCTATATTCAATGGCTGGCATTTCAGGCTACTCTACTCTGCAAACAAAGTTTACCTTCCGGGAAGTTCAACCTCCTCCTTTTCACCCACATGGGCTTTGGAAAAACAAACAATCCTCAAGAACCGAAGTTCTGACATCCTTGTTTCTACAGAGAGGGCTCTGACCTGTGTCCCCAAATACATCTGGGAAGCACCAATTGGATCTAGTCTCATTTAAAAGGTGAATGTTTGCCTAGCAGAAGGAAGCACATACTTTAGCAATTGAACTTTTAAATAGTACGCAAAAAGTGAGAGATCATTGCAGTAACAACTATTAAAATATCGTCAATGAGCCAGGTAGACTGTTTCATAAAATATTTCATAGATTGCTATTTGGATTGAAGTACCAAGAATGTAGAGTGTGAGGAATGTGTGTGGGCTGAATGAGATGGCAGCAAATGTCACCAACACTAGACCAGATTAAAGCTTTCACTTCTAGCTTCATGGAGTGCAAATCTCTTCAGGACTCTATGCCAGTTAAAGTATCTATAATGTTGTTAAATACAGCATGTTAGTTATGTTCAACACCTATTACTGCAGTACATCTCAGACAACTTTATATATAGTATATTTAGATTAAGAACATCTGAGGTGAAGCAGTAGATACAGGGGATGGAAACAAGAATGCTGGAGGTTAGTTAAAAATAGCTAAAGCGAGCATAGAGACATGTAAAGTTAATGGTCTGTTGGGGGGGGTTAAAAAAGGTGGAATTGTATTATTTATATAAGATCTGGTCATCAATAGTCTGTCTCCAAGAAACACATATGACTGAAAAGGAGCGCAGAGACTATCCCTCATATGTTTATAAGCAAGAAGGTTATTCCATGGCCTCAATGGACAGGAAACTGGGAATGATGACATTGATCGGCCGTCAAATGGCTACCCACTTGGGACTTTGGTGAGGATGAATCGGACTTACTGGAAAAATGGAAGCTAATTTCCTAAGAATGCACTTTGGGCTGGATCTGTATGTTGGTGAGATGGAATTTAAGGTTGAAATTAACTCACAGGCTGCTAAATATTTAGCCTTAAGGCTCATGCACCAAGAGGTTGATAGCTAGGTATGTTGATAGCTATGACTGCCAGTATCCACTGGTGAACCCCAAGGTTCAATACTTGGTCCCTTTCTCTTTATCATATTTACTAATAACCTTAATACAGCAACCCAATTTGCCTCAATCATACAACATGCAAATGATACATCTCTTATTTGATCTGTCCCTTCCCCACAAGAACTACAAGAAAAGATGAAAAAAGCACTCCAAGAAATTTAAATTTTCCTGTCAACCCACCAACTCATTCTAAACCCAAACAAGACTAAATTAATAATCTTTACAAACAAAACCACCAAGTCCAACTACCTACCCCTCTCTATTCACTCCACAAATTGTACCAAAATTGAGCCTACAAACCAGGCCAAACTCCTAGGTATTACAATAGATGACCATTTCAAATGTGATATTCACATTTCCCTAACTATCAAAAAAGTCATTTCTAAGCTCAGTGCTCTTTACAGAGCCATACCTTGCCTAAAACTCCAAGCCAGGCTCGCCACAGCTAGAGCTCAACTTCTCTACTGCTCTCACATCTTCACCAACTTAAGCAAGGTAGACCTGCATAACCTTGAATCCTACTATAACAAAATTGCAAAGTTTGCCACTAATTATCCCCATAAAACCCATCATTGTTCTGCTCTTCTACAACTTAACTGGCTAGAACTTCCAAACCCGTTAACCTTAAACCAACTTACCCTCGCCCACAAAATCATACATAATCCTCACAGCTGCCCCGCAATTTCAAATCTACTCCAACTGCAGGTAAATAGCAGGTCCGTTGGGTCATCCAGTAGGCCACTACTCAAAATAACACAATCACAACTACCATGGTGACTCCCTCTACTCATACAAAATAGCCAAGTCCTGGAATGCTCTTCCCCTAAGCATGCAATGCACCCCCTGCTGCTCTTCATTTAAAACAAAAATAAAAGAATATCTTAAAAGCAACTGGTTTTCACCCTGTAGCCCCCTGGATATCTCTGTTCTCCTACTAATTTCCTCTCCTAAGCTCATTTCACCTTTTACAGCTCAATGTATCATCATCATCAATCATCATCATCATCATCAATCATCATCATCATCATCCAGTGTTACAACTGATTGTTTCCTCACTACTTATTGGACTGTAAATATTTTCAGTATTCCAAAATTTCAATTTCAACATTCTATAACACTATGTACTCATATCGTGTCAGTTAGGTCTGCTCACTGCCTGTTTCATTTTTTCTTTTTTCTTACGTATCTAGATCCCTGTGGTTTACATTTCTAATTTGTAGCTACAATGTAAGATTATTAGCTAGTGCTTTGTTTATTGCATATAAATTGTATGGTATTTTTGATTATTTCTGATGTAGCTTCTGTATTTTTTTTTTTTTTATCTGTCTTAGGGTTTTTTTTTCTGGAGCTTCTCTCCCCGGGTCTCTACTAAAAACAAGCCACCAGAGCAGTTGGACACTATCTGGTAAACAAATGTAAACAATTTAGGCACCCTCTCACAAGTGATCTCATGGACTCTCCAGATGGCATATTAGATGCCGTTAAAGAATATTATAGTGATTTATACTCTGACAGGAATGAAACAGGGCAGGAGCTAGGCAACACAGAGTAATATCTCATGAAAGTGAATCTGCGACAGATATCTGAAGAGGTGGCAGCGTCCTTAATAACTCCTATCACTATAGAGGAAGTTACAGAGGCCATAGAGAATGTGTCAGGGGGGAAATCCCCAGGTAAAGATGGAATATCTATAGAACTTTATAAGTGGGCTGACAGGAAATTTATACGTCTTTTCCAATCCCTCAGTAATGCTATTTTGGAAGGTGAACCATCATCCACAGACTGGAAGTCAGCACTGGTTACCCTCATCTTGAAGCCAGGCAAAGACCCATCCCTCCCCAACTAATATTGTCTCATATCAATATTGAACCTTAATTACAAATTATTTGCATCAATCTTAGCCTACAGAGTAGCTGCAGTATTACCTAAATTGATACATTCAGGTCAGATTGATTTTGTGCAGCATGTATGAGAATGTTATTAAAAATCTATGGATTGTGAATGAACAAAGCTAACCTCTATTATAGTCCACTACTGGCAACAAGCAATGATGCAGAAAAAAGCCATTGATAGTGTTAATTGGCAATATCTGTGGAAATTATTGGGTATGGTAGGCTTCCCCAGAGAGGTATTGGCGCCACTTGAAATTAAATAACGTACAAGACAAGGGTGCCCTCTGTCCCCATTGCTATTTGTCATATATTTAGAACCCTAGCACACAGGCTGTGAAAGTTCTGCATAAGGTGCATCAAAGTATATGGCACAGAGCATAAATTAGTCTTATTTTCAGATGACTTAGTGCATTTGACTGATCCTGATAATCAATTTGAGTTACTGCTAAAGGAACTGAACCACTTTGGGTCAGTCTCATGGTACAAAATTAATACTGAGAAAACAAAAGCAGTAAAAACTTACTATTGCCCTTCAACAGAACTAGCCAAATGTTTCCCCCATCTTGCTAACCAGGGAACAGTGGATTAGTTGGGGAGGGGATTTCAACTGGGAGCCAAAATACAAGAATGTGCAAAAATACAAGAATGTGCAACAGCCACATATAAGGCATACGATAAAATTAAAAAACATATGTCACTACTTGGAGACGTTTCTGTACTGATCTGCTGCAGAGGATTATGTCCATAACGTGGTGTGTGCTATATGCATCACAGGCCATCCTCATTTCCCCACCACAGAGCTACTGGAAATCCCTTAAGGTATTGTTGACCAACTTTTTTTTGGCAGTGACTGTTTAGGTTAAGTTGGGATCATCTTACTTTCCCATCAGGATGGGGTGATGGGCTTGCCCAACTTAGAGACATATGTGTATTAGCTTGAGCAAAAATGTTTGGAGAACTGACAGATCTGCAGAATCAGGCACAGTAGTGGGATATAATATATTCTCCATTTATCCACCCCATTAGCTGCATATGATAAACTTGCATCAAGGGTGGGAAACCATGGACAAAACTGCCCCCCAAATGTTTAATTGTCCAATTAAGAATGTCACTGAAGATTTTAAGAGAACTAAAATGGTAGACTCGATAAAGGAAATTATATCCATTAAAGATAGCTGAAATTGAGGTCCCTGGTTGACATCGGTCACCGGTTTCCTAGGGAAATGCAAGAATTTGTAATACTGGGAACAGCTGATTTAGAACGGGGAAATAATACATGAAACCTTTAAAAAGAGTGTGTCCTCACCTCCACAAGACAGTACAAAAGGCTAGTTCCTAGGATGCGTCAAACCAAAATAGTGAAGGTTTCTGCCCCAGGCAGACCAAAGTGGGTAGATTGTTATCACTGAAACAGGGCACACAGTCATCCAAAGGCACAATAGGTAGATTTTACAGTATTATGATCCCCAGAACCATCCTTGTAGATAAGTTTTAACTCCAATGGGAGAGGCAGCTAAAAATGCAGATCCCCAAAAATGGGAAAATTATGGTGATACCCAAATATGCTTTTAGGTCTAGACCATATATATTTATTTTGGCTGGAAGTGTCAATTCAAATATTGCTATACCTCCAGCAGACTAAGTAGAATATTCTCAAATATCTCAAAGTGTTGCTGGAGATGTGACCAAAAGAATCTAGGTGGCTGGGTGCATATTTTTTGTGAATGTCTCTAACTAGCTTTAAAAATACTTTACGGGAATTATTAGATGAACTTTGACCATCCCATATAAAGTAAATGAAACGTTTATATTTCGTGGGAGACAATGTCTTCAGATTTGTCTCTTCCCCACTCTAGATTGTTAAACTTAATGATGATAGTGGCTAAAAATGTATTACTAAGTAGATGACTAGAAACTTGTCATGTAAACATGATTTTGTCAAAATGTCCAAGTTAGCAAACCTGGAGCTCGCAATAAAGGATAAACATCTGTTGGAGAAAACTATGGCCTAGTGGTTAATCTGCCTTGCCAAATATAAATGAGTTAGTTCAGAATTATAAATTGTGTGTATTTCACTATGAATATTGTCTGAGAATGTAAAGTTTCTCAACCAGTCTGCTGAAGGTAACTGTATTGTGCTGTAATAAATGTTTACATTCCCCACTGGAAAATGAAGATGTTGAGAGAGCCCTTGGTACATGGGTAGGGAACCCCATCCTCCCTCTGACCATCATGTTGCAGCAATGGTCAGGAAATCCTTCTGTCTGGCACAGCTAATCACAAAGGGATTTCCTCTAAGTCCAAAGTCATCCTGACCCCTTTTTGCTCTGCATTTACCAAGTTCATCATAGATTACAATGTCTCCTTTGGGATGTTACCTTTCTAAACATACCAAGCAGATGGAGAGATGCCAAATGCTACTAATTTTGTGCAACCAAGCACCCTGAAATACCAAAGAGAGGCTGACAGCCTTTTCCTTGTATTCAGTGTCCTATAGACTGCTTAGGGGCAACCTGCCTTCTAGGCCATCTGGAATCCAGCAGTCCAACACCTCTTATTTCCCCACAAGTCGACCAGCCCTGTGAACACTATTAGTTGAAGCAGGGTCAGATCTCTGGTTCTAAACAAATCACACAGTGGAGAAACAGATTTATCACTCAGCGAGTGCCCCTTCTCTGAAACAAACTTCCCCTTCAGATCAAGTAACACACAATCTTCCTTCTTTATACTATGAATTAGGCAACTGGATGGATATTCCCAAATTCGCTCCTGTGTGACTTGCCTATTGCTCCTTGGAAAAATGGGTTAAAGTTGAAAGGCGAGTACTGGCAAGATGTAAATGACCACATGGCCCAGTTCTGTTGCACATTCTATGCTAGCACACATACAACCCCTATTTTTGACAGGATATAGAGTATACCTTAGAAGGCTGTCAGCTTGAAAATAATAGTCTATAAGAGGATTATGAAGGAACAAAAGAAGCTAGGGGCTTTTTTAAGAGCTGCAATGAAATTTTAAATGTGTACTTGTCAAACCTGTCATAGACAGTTGAGAGGAACATGTGTGTTGCTTGTACAATTGACACTGCTGTAGCCAGTTCTCATCTTAATTATTTTTTCCTTCACAAAAACTGAAGATGCTCAACCTACGGCAAATGCTGTACCCATCATCTGTGCACAACAGTTGTTTACATGGACACCTTCTCAATGAGTGTTCTCTGTAAATGTTGTTCTTAGTGGGATATTCCTACCAAGTTAAAAAATAAATGTGCAAATTAACTTATGACGAATTATTAAATATGAGCATTATACATGCAGCACTGACTGACTTTCTATTAGGACACTGAATGATAGATTTGTAATGGACATTCAGTTACCCCTGCCATTGTGAACTTAGGAATTAGTGCTAATATTAGCCCAGTGGGGATGTGGCCCTGGAAACATGTACTAACATGGGTCCTATAGAGGGGCCCAGTCCAGGGGTTAGATACAGAGTTCAACATTTTGGCATACCTCTCAATTGTCCAGATTTTCACAGTGTCCAGATTTTCGATTCATATTTTTGGTCTGTTCCTCATAAAATGTGTGATTTTCTGGCAAATCATTGAGGATAGAAGTCACAAAATAATAACAGATGATTGAATTTCAGATTTCATATGTTTCAGAAAATGCATGCTAAAACAATATCTTTATTCTAGCAACCATCTAAATTTATAAAAGCAATGCTTAAAATTTGCCCCTGTTTTGGGGCCTTTGTACCCTCGTTATTTTGGCTTTTTCCATTATTTCTTGTGCTACGTGGTGTGCATTTTATAGTCTTTCGATATTATAGTCTCAAGACTATGATTTTCAAAACTGTCTATTTAAAGACTGTGACAGTAAACCATGTGTGTGTGTGTGTGTGTGTGTGTGTGTGTGTGTGTGTGTGTGTGTGTGTGTGTGTGTGTGTGTGCATATGTATATAAATACACACAAAATTCTGTTTGGCTTGGGATCTTATTTAGTAGGAGTCATTCATAAAGCAGCACAGTTTTGTGCTTTGCAGCTAGCTGAAAGTCTGCATTATAGCTATGCATGTTCAGCGTGGGTTTCCTCCAGGTGCTCCAGTTTCCTCCCACATCCCAAAGACATGCTGTAGGTGGATTGGACACTTTAAATTGGCCCTAGGTGTGAGTGCGTGCGTGTGTGTGCCTTCTGTGGAAGGCTGGGCACCGGGCTGGCAACTCAACACCGTAAAACTCCACTGCCAATCATGAGCAGACAGGTGATCCGCTGTGGCGACCCCTAACTGGAAAAAGCCGGTAGAAGAAGAAGATGTTCAGACTGTTTTCATAAATGTCATAGCTTTCACACTTGTGAAAAACATAGATAAAATAAATATACATCATTTTAAGGATTCTCTTTTAGAGAGTTTATGTGGTATGGTATAATCATACCTCACAAGTTATTTGCTCAAGAATTATGGAATAAGCAAAAAATAATGGGGAACAGGGGCCAAAGGTTAGGGAACATTCTTTGCGAAATGTAGTTTTATTACATGTTATTTTTCTTTCCCAATCCCAGACTGTATACCTGAGGGATACAAGGAGGGGAACACATTGTATGCAGAGATGGTATACAGGAATAAAATAAAGCACAGGTTGTACAAATGAATTGAATGAATGATTGATCAAAGTACATCTTTGCACATTGTGATATGCAGTGTATGGACAATTAAATAGTTGGTAACTGCAGCATGTTTATATGAAAAATATGTTATGACGAACCAGTGATCCAGGCATTTAAAGTTTAAAATTGACTTTACTTGTTTAGTGGACTGGGATAGAACTCTTGGATTCCAATCCACCAGACCATCAGAAACACCAGTGCCATGGCTGCATTAGTCACACTTACTAATGCCAGAATTATTGTATGGTACTATGTATGAAAGTAGATGAACATCCATGCATCTTTAGGCCATACAGCTTGGGGATGCTTCTTTACTAGAGATGACAATGACAGTTTCTACATTATGCTTCTGCAAAGAGAGATCGTAAGAAATGAAATAATGTTCAAACCTTATTAATCAAGTCAGTATTTGGTTAATTACCCCCACAATATTGTATTTTACTGGTGTGCGTATGTCCAGTAAACGCAACAGTATTAAAGCAATTCATCTCCTCTGTCAGCTCAGTAAGAACAAGGCAGAAAATAGAAAAGCTAAAAACACTTCCACACATTATTTACACATACACACAAACATGCAGCATGTGTGCCCGTAAATAACACGTAATGCAAACAATACATACCCTGAACATAATAGTTACTATTTTTATGTTGAAAGACAGGGCTTGCCTGGATTATTACAAAGAGCTGATAGCAAGACCTGAGGCATTTACTCTGCACTACTGTGATATTTACTAGACAAAGTAAAACTAGCATTTAAGTTATACATAATTTAACATTAAGAGCAGCTTAAAGTCTACTAAATGGGCTTTTGCAACTTTAATATGAAGTCTGCAACCATACTACCAGCTGCATTTGTAACTGCAGCATGGAATTCCTAATACCATCAAGTTTGACATGGTTACTGTTAAATTGGCCTGCCAGTCCCTAAGTATGCATGCAGGTAAAAACATTCATGTTCACTTGACCATAACAAACATCAGCAGATCTCAGCAACCATGGAAATGCAGAGAACAGAGAAGAAATGAAACATTCAAAATGAAAGCAAGAGTTATTCAGAAAGAAAAGTGTGCTTACAAACAAAAAGATTCTCACATTCAAAGAAGTGGCTTATACCAGCACAACTGTATTTTAGTCTTTATTTTAGTGCTCATTATATCAAATAATTAAATTCCAGTGTCTACAAAACCCTTTGTGCATGGTTTCCACAAGCAGGTGGTATCGATTGTGCTCCAACAATTATATATGCTTTCAGCAAACTATCCCCCTATCAGTAGTTCTATCTGTACTAGTGCATTTAGCAGAATTGCTTTTATTTTCAGTAAAATGAGATGACAGGCTTCATTCAATGGAATAAAATGAGTGTCCCAAGAACTGCTACCTGTGTGTAATATGCTACTTCATACAAATCAGCTACAGAGAGTCTGCTGTATTATACATACGTATTATTACAGTGTGTTTTTACTTTAATTTCTCCAAGTCTTTTGGGTTTCTAATATCATTATAAGTCAAAGTATGATTAAACTTCATTAAATTAGTACTGTTTCAATCTTTGATGCGATCCAGAAGTGGTCTTTGCAGCACCTGCAATGTGCTCAGTAATGACGACTCCTGCAATTCATACAGAGTTTCATGTATCGGTAACATATCCAAGTATGATTGCAAATTCTTAGAGACCCATTACTCGTATTACTATTGGAACTGTCTGCATATCCTTCTTCACATCGCCCTCATTTCTGCCTGCAAATCCTGGTATTTTACTTCTTTCTGTCTCTCTATACGCAGGACACTGTAGTCACTGGGTGTAGTGATTTCAGTAATCAAAGCTACTTTTGTCTTCTTTTCATGGACTACTATATTTGGTTTTCTTGCATCTATTTTTTGAACTCTTGGTAATGGATGATCCCATGTGATATAAACATTTTCTAGGATGCTTTGTGACTCATGTTTCCAGTATATTTCAGCTACTTCAATATTATAATGTTTGCACAATCCCCAATGCTACATTCATGCTACATTATTATGCCTTTCAGTATACACTCCTTCTGCCATTAGCACATCACAACCAGCAACAAGATGTGTGACTCTTTCCAATTTGGTTTTATAAAACCTATATTTGCCTGTTTCTCCCACATGTTCAATGGACTTTGTAAACCAATATGTACGCAGTCCACTATCTTGAACCAACAATAGTAACCTTTCATCTTTTGGATTAAATTCACTTCTGCTTAACCATTCCTGCATTCAATCCTGATCAACATGAGGTTGTTCTAAGAGTTTCCTGTACTTGCAACTATATTTATACTTCACTTTATGCTTTTTTTTTTTTTTGCACATTCCGTTGCTACCCGATTTTTATCTGTTGATTTGATTTCCATTCCTGCTTGATGCCAATATGCTTCTGCTACACTAAGCAGGGAAATCATCTTAGACTTTTCATGTTTCAAAACTTTCACCCAAGCAACAAGGACCTCCGAAGCTGAAATGCAAACAAACACCAGTCACAACCAAAGTGACACATAGCTCAAAACACCAGTGTGCCACCCAACAACAGCCCCTGAGGCAAGACAAAGCACCCAACACTTTAGTCATAGGTGACTCTATAGGTAGGCACACCTGATGTCCCACTCACCAGGCTGAGCAAGGAGAAAATTACAGTCAGCTGCCTGTCGGGTGCCAGGATCCGCCACATAACGCATGCACTCAAGTCACTCCACAAGTACAAATACGACTCTGTCATTGTCCATGTTGGAGTGAATGACTTGAGACGTACCTTCCTGGACTACATGAAAAGGGACATGGAAGAGCCCTCAGATCATGTGGCCCAGGCAGGTATGACCCGAGCCCTGAGTAGCATCTTGCCTTCACCCAGAATGATACCATAGTATAAGGACAAAATGATTGACTTCAACAATTGGCTAAGCTTCTGGTGTCATTCAAAGGGGATCCAGTATCTGTCTGCCTGGGACGACATGATCGACAAACCACAATGCTTTGCCAGAGATGTCCGGCACCTGTCACCACTGGGATTCAGGTTACTGGCTAAAGCTCTTGCCACCGCTAAAGTGCATTTTTAGGCAAGGTTCAAAGGACAAAACCACCACTGTAACAGATACAAGCATGCAAAATCTGAAGGTAATGCAACTCAGTGCTAGAAGTCTAAACCTCAAAATGTACTCTCTTGAGGCACTCCTAAAAATGGAGAACCTCGATATCTGTGCAGTAAATGAGACCTGGTTCAAGACTCCAGGGCGCACCCCTGTAATACCAGGCTACAACACCACACTTTTCGGCCACCAAACCAAGACTGAAACACTAAAGGTGGAGGAGTGTCCATATTCACCAAGGATATTCACACCTCTGGGTTAGTTGCCCAACACAATGCATCTGAAATTCTCCAGGTGCAACTAACACTAGGTATAACTGCAATCCAAATTGTAGCTTGTTTCCCCACCATGCCCCAAAATCCTCACTACACCTTTCTAAACATACTGGAAAATATTAAGATACAACCAAACACCATAATACTAGGTGATTTCAAATACCCTACCATTAACTGGGAAAACTACTCGGGTACCAACACCTTTTCCCAATGGTTCTTGGAATTCATAAATTCCCCAACTCCCTGGATCAACTAATCCATTGTCCCACCAGGAGCTCCAATATCCTAGACCTGGTCATTACCAACATGGGAGATAGATGCTCCACACCAGTGGTCACACCCTCATTGGTCAGGTCTGACCATAAGCAAATCACCCTTGACATCCACATCCCAACCCCACCCCATCCCCACCGCCAGTAAGGAAACTTCTGTAAAAAAAAACTTCTCCAAAGCCAACTTCATGCTACTTAAGTCAGAAGTGACAAACTTCATGGCCAACCCATGCAGACAGGAGCAGAAAGTTTGACTGCTGAATCCTACACTAAGGCACTGTATGAGCACATCCACTCATGCATGAATCATGCCATCCCAAATAGAACCAAGACAATCTCCTCCAAAAAAGGAAGCCAATCTGGTGGTCCCTGCCATAAATAAACTATACAACAGAAGAAAGAAACTGTTGCAAAAAAGAGGAAAATCCCAGGATGCAAAAAACTCCCTTACCAGCCTCAGTAAGAAGCTGAGATCCCTCATAAAATCCTCCAAAGCTAGTTACGAAAATAAAATTGCCAAAGATTCCAAAGACAACCACAAGGCATTCTATAGTTATGTCAAGAATGTAAATGGCAATGCTCAGATCTAATCTGAGCTACAACAGAATGGCATTAAATATACTGATCCCAAGGATATTGCCAATATCCTGGCAGATCAATTTAGTGCCAACTTCACCCCCCTCTCACCCCCTAAAGGGCCCATCTCAATACCAAAAGATTGCCAAATTCCAGTAATCATGGCCACACAGGTAGAGACTGCACTCTCCAAAGCTAGGAATACAGCATCCATGGTTCCAGATGACATCCCAGGCTGTGTACTACATGAACTACAAAATGAAGTGGCACCTCACGTAAGTGTCATGTTTAATCATAGCCTCACCTCAGGCTTCATGCCCACTGAGTGGCGCACAGCTACAGTTATCCAACTCCACAAGGGGGGATCCACCTTGGATCCCGGGAACTACTATCCCATCATTCTGATGAGCCTGATCTGCAAGGGCATGGAACGCATTATTATGTAACTTATAAACAAAGACATTGTCAACCTTCAAACACTGGACCCCACCCAGTTTGGGTTTGTGAAGGGCCGATCCTGTCTCCTGAACCTGATTGACTTCTCTGAATCAGTCTCCAGAGCTGTGGATGAGGGTAAGGTGGTCCACACAGCCTATCTGGACCTCACCAAGGCCTTCAACACCATTCACCACTCTGGAATCATAGATAAACATACTAAGCTGGGCATAAATCCCTACGTCACTTGATGGGTTGCCAACTGGCTTACTGACAGAACCCAGACTGTAAAAGTAGCCGACTCCAAATCCAGCTCCAGACAAGTGACAAGTGGAGTATCTCAGGGTTCAGTCCTGGGACCGCTCTTGTTTGGTATCTACTTCTCTAAAGTACAGGCCAACACTAAGGGACTCTGGCTAACAAAGTTTGCAGATGACTGCAAACTGGGAGCCATTAGTGAATCCCCAAATTATGTGGATATTCTACAAAAGGGCCTTACAGAAACAGATGCTTGGTGCCAGAGTCATGGGCTCAAGCTTAATGCCAAGAAATGTATAGTTATCCCCTTTGGGAAAAAACATGTACCCATGAATTACCACGTAGGTGGCAGTACACTAAACACCGAAAGTGTGATGAGACACTTAGGGACACAGGTGGACAGTGGTCACAGCTTCGATAACCACATCTCCACAACAGTCAGGAAATCCTTCTATGTGGCACACCTCATCACTAAGGGCTTTTCATCCAGGAAAAAAGGAAGTCATTGTCCCACTGTACTCATCCCTCATTAGACCCATTATAGAGTACAACGCCCAATTTGGTATGTACCTCACAAGACATCTGCAACAGCTGGAAAGGCCACAGAAATACCTCACTAAAAGAATCACAGGCCTAAATCAGATGCCCTATGCTGACCATCTAAAAAAAAACTCCAGCTATACTCTGTGATGATCTCTGCTTAACATACAAGGCCATGTCAAACCCTGAGCTGTTGGACATGCTCCACTTAAAGAAATCCCAATCCCTCAGAGCCACACACTCCAGGGATCTAAACCTTGTCATCACAATGAACAAAACATGTTGGAGGGATAGGTTTCTGACCCAGAGACTCTCTATACTCTGGAATAGATTTTGCATACATGTCAAGCAGAGCACCTTCTTGGCCCTCTTCAAAAGGAACCTTGACGATTGGATGGGAGATAGGAAATTCACCCTGGGAATCATGTCAGTCACCCTGCTAGAAAGGGGTCCAGGGAAGTAAATATTGTGGGAAGAAATATCCAGGGAATTGTTTGGCTTGTATAGACCCTAGGGCCGATAGCCTAGTACCAACCTATGAACCTACGTTTGGGTCTTGTGAGGTCAACAGATATGTATGCAGTCCCACTATTACAGATCTATACATGAATCAATTTCAAGGAGGCCCATACCTCCTTCAGAACTGGGAATATATAGCCTTGGTATGCACCAATTAATCATTTGATGGGCAAGAAGCATCCTTCCTCTTTTCCTGTCAAAACTGCCCAACACCTTTTGGGGCCAGTCAATCACTTGAAAACTGCAAGTTAGGACAGGAAGAGCAAATTGGTTTATAGCTTGGACTTTGTTCCTAGATGTCAAATGCTGTTTTTAGTATTAATTTAAGCCTTATAAAATATTTCTTACTGAGTTTTATTCACACTTGTTCATGTTTTCTTGTTGCTCCTTCATCAATTCCCAAATATTTATATACTTCCTCTTGCTCAAGTTCTTTTATATCACATTATTGTCCCAAACTGATATTTTCTTGGTGCTGCAGCTTTCCTGCTTTAAAGGTTGCTTTTGCACATTTAAATCAAGACCAAATGATATCCTTATATCATCTGAAAATGTTTGACCACTTGCAATTGTGCTTTCAGTTCCTCATCTGAAGAACTATACAGTTTTAAATAATTTACAAAAAGATGATGAAAAGTCTTGACACTGTTGTTTTCTGGGAGCCAAATTATAGTCATGACCTAATCTGTTAAGTAGAGGGCTTAATGGATTAAGAGCAAGACAAAAGAGAAGCAATGAAAGATAGTCACCCTAAATTATTTTATCATGGCTTAACTGCAGAGTGGTTTGCCACTGTTTCATGTTCTCTGTAATGTAATATCAGTGTAGAGTGTACCTTATACAGTTTTAAGCACTCTTATCCATCAATGTGAGATACTGTCAAATACTTTTTATAATCTATCCATGCCATACTTAGATTCTTCCCCTCTTTCCAGTTCTCCATTATGACTTTATTTAACATCAAATGATCCTTTGTTCCATACGACTTTCGTTTACCCTTTTGTTCTATTGCCATGTTGAGTTTTCTTCTAAATGACTATAAATTCTGTCAGCATCAATTCCAGTGTATAGTTTGTGTGTCATCAGAAGGCAAGTTACTGGTCTGTAGTTTTTAGGACAGCTGGCAGGTTCACTCTTAAGTAGGAGAATTATTTTTGCTGTTAGCCAGGCTGCTGCCTATTCAGGGTATGCATATAAATAGTTATTACTCATCACAAAATCTTTATGTAAAGATGTTAATACTTTTAACCAGAAGTTAGGTACTGCATCTGGGCCTAGGGTTTTCCAGTTAGCTTTTCCTAACTTAGTTTCAATCTCTCTGACCGTTATTTCAACCCACTGCATATCCTGTACATTTGAACTTTTTATTCTTTTACTTCTTCTATCCATTTAGCATCTTTATCATCTTCCACAGGGTCTTCATAAATATTTCTCCAGAATGTATCTATTTCTTGTTTTTTTTTTTTTTTTTTGGTGGTGTTTCGATTCCTTTTGCCTTGTTTCCCAATTCCATTATAAATCTTTTTAGGTCATCAATAAATTGCTTATTTTGTATTTTTCCTTTATATTTATCTGGGTATCTTCTAAGTTTTTCTGCCTGTGCTGATATTTTTAGTTTATTATTTCTGACAACGCATAATTGATCCTGAACTGTTCTGATACTCTGTGTTGCTTTTATCATGTCTGAGTATTTTTGTTGATCTGTTCCCTCATCTGTGTTCCCTCTTCTATACTCTTAAACAGTGACACTTCTTATCTTAATTGCTTTTCTCTCTTTAATACTTCTATGATGCCATTCAATTTAACCCCCCTCTTTTCCCTTACTACCCTGTGTTTTTGTGGTAAGAAACATTATCTGTTATTAATTTAGCAGCACAGTATATCCTATTTATTTCTGTTATATTGCATGAATTTATGTGGCAGTCCTCAATTACTGTGTTCATTTGTTTTAGCAAATTTCTAACTTTTGGGGTTTTACTGACTTTCTATAATCTGTTTCTTTCACTGATCTTAATATGTCTGTCCATCTGTATTAAATCAAGCAATTCTTCTCTTGGATCATCTTCTTCTAAATTGAGGGCATATTCTTTGTTCTCGATTTCCTGTGGGCATTCTATAGGTAGTTCCACAGCATCTTCCTATGCCACATTCTATTCAGTTTTATCCTGTGTCATCCATTGCTTTTTTGTATGGGAACTCATTGGCCTATCACACCAGAATATTGGCAGCATCAGAGTTGCCACAGGTTCCTGTTCCTCACCTTGCTGTGCAACTCCAACTGGACGTTTGCACTGGTTTCCTGTGGAAGGCTCCAAAGTATCTTCATCTTACAACTGATCAGATGTTTCCCACTCCACTGGTTTCACCTTAATTTGGGGATTCATTGCTCTATCCTGCTGTGATGTTCTCAGAGTTATATTTTCTGCACAAAATCCTTCACTTCGCAAGTAATCCATAACCTCAGTTTCTATAACTTTAACCTCTGCATGACTATTCTTCTTTTACCTAATTTCTCCACATCTTTTGGATTTCTAATACCATAACAGGAATGGACCCCATTCCTAAGTCAAAGTCCAATTAAAGTTCATGTTTCAATCTTTGATGTCAGCCAAAAGTCTCTTCACAGCACTCACAATGTGCCCAGGAATGACTCCTCCTGCAATTCATATGGGGTTACATCGACTGGTAACATATAAAAAGGAATCTACAATCGTATTTAGATAAGACCCATTGCTCCTGTTACTATTATTGGAACTGTCTGGGTATCTTCTTTTCCACGTTGCTCTCATTTCTGCCTGCAGATCCTGGTATTTTATGACTTTGTGTCTCTCTGTATGCAAGACACTGTAGTCACTTAGTGTGGTGATTTCAATGATCAATGCTACTTTTGTCTTCTTTTCTTGGACCACTATATCCAGTTTTCTAGCATCTGTCTTTGAACTGTTGGTAATGGGTGATCTCTTGTGATATAAACTTCATCATTTTCTGTGATGCTTTGTGGCTCATGTTTCCAGTGTTTTTCAGCCACTTTGATACCATAATGTTTGCACAATCCCCAGTGCGACAGTTTCACCACATTATGTCTTTAAATATACAGTCCTCCTGCCATTAGTATGTCGCAATCAACAACAAGGTATGTGACCGTTTCCAATTTGGTTTTACAAACCCTACATTTGTCTGTTTCTCCCACATGTTCAATTGACTTTGTAAACCAGCATGTACGTAACCCACTATCTTGGGCTGCCAATATTATCCTTTCATTTCTTGGTTTGAATTCACCTCTCTTTAACCATGCCTGCATTTGTTCCTGATCAACATGAAATTCTTCCAGAAGTTTTCTATACTTGCACTATATTTATGCTTTTTCCACATTTCTTGCCTTTTCATCTGGTCCTTCACCTTATATTCTTTCTTTTTTTTTTGGCACATTCAGTTGCTATCTGGTTTTTATCTACTTCTGGTTTGATTTCCATTCCTGCTTGACGTCAATATACTTCTACTAAATTAAGTATATAAGTATCTTAGATTTATTCTCCTTATACTTCAAAACTTTCACTACATATGGATCTTGTGAGGTCAGCAGATCTGTGTGGAGTCCCACAATTGCAGATCTATATTTGTAATCAGCTTCAAGGAGGCCCATCCCTCCTTCGGAATGGGGAATATATAATCTTGGTATACACCGATTTTTATAAATCATATGGTGAGCATGAAGCATCCTTCTTGTTTTAATATTTAATCTAGCCAACACTTTTTGGGGCCAGTCAATCACTCCAAAACTGTAAGTTAGGACAGGAAGAGCAAATTGGTTTATAGCTTGGATCTTGTTCCTAGATGTCAATGCTGTTCTCAGGATTAATTTAAGTCTTCTAAAGTATTCCTTACTGAGGTTTATTCACATTTGTTCATGTTTTATTGCTGATCCTTCATCAGTTCCTAAGTATTTATGTACCCCCTCTTGCTCAAGTTCTTTTATATCGCATTCTTGTCCCAAACTGATGTTATCCTGGTACTGAAGTTTTCCTGCTTTAAACGTTTTTTTTTTGTTTTTTTTTTTTTTTTTGCACATTTATCAATATCATTGGAAAAAAGTTTTGACAACCTGCAGCTGTGCTTTCAGTTCCTCATCTGATGAGCTATACAGTTTTAAATCATCGACAAAGAGAAGATGATAAATCATTAGACTTTGTTTTCTATGAGCCAAATTGTAGCCATGGCCTAAGCTGTTAAGTAAACAGCTTAATGGGTTAATGGCAGGGCAGAATAGCTATTGGTGACAGTGTCACCCTGGAATATCCCCTTTGAATTTTTATCCCTGGGATAATCTGTCCTTTATCATGGCTTAATTGCAAAGTGGTCTGCCATTGTTTCATGGTTACTCTAATGTAGTCTATCTGTGTTGGGTGTATCTTATACATTTTTAAGCACTCTTTTACCCATGAATGTGGGATACTATCAAATGCTTTTTTGTAGTCAATCCTTGCCATACTAAGATTCTTCCCCTTTTTACATTTCTCCACTATAACTTTATTTAACAACAAATGATCCTTTGTTCCATATGACTTTCTTTTCTTGCCCTTTTGTTCTACTGCCATAATTGAGTTTTCTTCGAAATGACTATAAACTCTGTCAACATTAATTCCCATATATAGTTTATACATCATCAGAAGGCAAGTTATTGGTCTATAATTTTTAGGGTAGCTTGCAGGTTCACTCTTAAGTAAGAGCACTGTTTTGCCTCTTGTTAGCCAGGTTGGTGTCTGATTGGGGTGCGCATATAAATAGTTCTTACTCATGGCTAAATCCTCATGCAAAGCTGTTAATACTTTTAACCAAAAGTAAGGTACTGCATCTGTGCCAGGGGTTTTCCAGGTAGAGGCTTTTCTTAACTTTGTTTCAATTGCTCTCTGGCTGTTACTTCATCCCATTTCATATCCTGTACCTTTAAACTTCTTATTCTTTCTTTTCCTTTTTCTATCCATTTAGCATCTTTGTTATGTTCCACAAGATCTTCATAGATACTTCTCCAAAATGTACCTACTTCCTCTTTTTTTGGCGGTCTTTCAATTCCTTTAACCTAATTTCCCAATTCTCGATAAAACTTTTTTGGGTCATCAATAAATTACTTATTTCGTACTTTTCCTTTATATTTATCTGTGTATCTTCTAAGTTTTTCTGCCTAAGCTGAAATTTTTAGTTTGTTATTTGCGATAGTGCATGATAGATCCTGGTCTGTTCTAATACTGTGCATTGTTTTGATCACATCTATCTGTCTTGGTATTTTTGTTGATCTATTCCCTCTTCTATAATCTTCTAACAGTGACACTTCTTGTCTTAATTGCTTTATAGTTTTCTCTATTCAATACTTTCATTATGGTATTCAATTTCTCCCCTTCCTTTCCCTCGCTACCTTGTGTTCTTGTTGTAGAACTTTATCAGTTATTAATTTTGCTGCACAGTAATATATCCTGTTTACTTCTGTTGTATCACATGGATCTCTATGGACAGTCTTAATTACTGCATTAATTTGTTTTATCAGGAATTCTTACTTTTTGGGTTTTATTGACCTTCTGCAGTCTATTTCTCTCATTGATCTTAATATAGCTATCCATGTCCATTAAATCAAGAAACTCAACTCTTATCTCATTTTCTTCCAAACTGAGGACACATCCCTTGTTTTCCATTGCATCTTCCTGTGGCACATTCTCTTTAAGTTCCTCCTGTGTCATCTGTTGCTCTGTTATATGGGAACTCACTGGCTTATCATTCCTCAACATTGACTGCATCAGAGTTTCCACTGTTTCCTGTTCCTTCCCTTGCTGTCTAGCCTCAAGTGAACTTTTATACTGGTTTCTTGTGGAAGACTTCAAAATATCTTGATATGGCACCTGACCAATTGCTTCCTGTTCCACTGGTTTCCCCTTAATTTGAATATCCATTGCTTTATCCTGTTGTGGTGCTTTCTGTATTGGGTTTTCTTCACTGAATCCTTCTCTTCTCAATTTCTATTCCTTTGACTTCTCCATTACTAATTTCTTTTTTTTTACTTTTCCTCTTTGTCTTATTTTTTGTATTGTAAAGTTTTCCATATCTGGATTCCTTTGCCTGTATTTCCCTTCAAATATCTTTGGTGCTGCTCTTTTTGTATTGCTTAATTTTGCTTTTTCTTTTGCATAAATATTACACCATATTAAATCTCGTTTCCTTTCCTATGTCCATATTTCCTCTTCAGATGCCTCCTGATGATCTTGCTTTTCCTTATTCTGGGGACTCACTCCATCACACTGTGATGTCTGTGTTAGACTTTCTACATTAAATCCTTCACTTTGCAGGCACTCCATAACTTCAAATTATATTTCTTTAAGTTCTGCTTTACTAATCTTTTCCACATTTCATCTTTGTGATATTTATTTTTTTATTGTGAAATTTTCTATATCTGGATGCCCTTTGCCTGTATTTCTCTGGGAATATCTTTGGGGCTGCTTTCTCTATATTAGTTAACTTGGCTTTTTCCTTTGCATAAATACTGCACCATATCAAATCTCTCTTTCCCATGTCCATATTTCTTTTTTATCTTTTTCAAATATCTCTAGGTTTTGTTGTTTATATTTTCACACTTCCTCAGATGCTTCTTTTTCCAAATAGATCAAAGTTTCTTGATCAATATACGTTTTTCAAAAATCTGTTGTATTAATGAACACACATTTTTATTTGAAGTTTCTGACAGTTTTTCCTGCAGAACTATTTTTCTTTCCTCTAAAAATTTACAGACCAGAGGCAATAGACATTTTATTTGACTTAATCTGTTAACCAGGTAACTGGGGTAGGGGAGGTGGTCTATGAATAATTTTCAATCACAACCTGGGGCCAAGGCACAGGAAACTGAGTTAACACTGTGTATAAAACAGAATAAAACTGTAAATATTTGCAACATAGACAAGAATCAAGAAAACTGAACAAGAGTTAGTATTGCATAGAATGGATTCGGTGGTATAAAATTATTTATAACACTGTATAGCAAGAGTAAACACTATGCAGCAGGATTCAGACAGAGAAATGTACTTCAATCTATTACAGTAAAGTAGTTCTACATTCACACACGAGGAAAGAGATTCTAAGTAGAGAAAATGTTCAGTGATAAGCTAAGAAAAATGCAACTAACGTGCAAGATGCATGCACTCGAAACTCTCCTTAGCATGGAGAACATCGATATCTGTGCAGGAACAGAAACCTGGTTCAAGGCTCCTGAGAGCACCCCAGCACTACCAGGTTATACCTCATACCATGCTTTTCAGCCCCAAAACTTGGACCGAACCAGAAAAGGAGGGGGAGTATCAATATTCGTCAAAGATACCCACACCTCCAGGTTGGTGGCACAGCACAAAGCATCAGAGACTATCCATGTGCAACTAACAGTGGGTAAAACTGCCTTCCAGTTTATAGCCTGCTACAGACCACCCTCCCAAACCCAGGAACCCCACTCAGCCTTCCTGAGAACACTGGAAAATATGAAGGTCTCTCCAAACACCATTATATTGGGCGACTTCAACTACCCAAACATAGACTGGGAGCATTACTCTAGCTCCAACACCCTAGCTCAAAGGTTCCTAGAATTTAAAAACTCAAATGCTATGGAACAACTTGTTACCACTCCCACAAGAGGGGAAAACATACTGGACCTGATCATCACCAACATGGGGACTCTATGTTCCAGACCAGAAGTGTATCCCTCACTGGTAAGATCAGACCATAAACTAATCTCACTGGATATTCACATCCCGACCCCACCCCCTGTCCAGAAAACCACAGTGAAAAACTTCTCTAAAGCAAATTTCACACTCCTCAAAACCGAGGTGGAATCCTTCAAAGCCCCCGGGCCTGTGGAAAATATGGCCCAGACCGCAGAATCCTTTATAAACGCATTCTATGAACACCTTCAGGAATGCATGGATCATGCAATCCCAAATAAAACCAAGACCCAATTCACCAAAGGCAGACGTCCTATCTGGTGGAACCCAGCCATAAACAAACTATACAATAGAAGGAGGAAGCTACTACATGATAGAGCAAAATCCCAAAAAGGGAAGGCATCTCTGATCAGTGTTAGCAAAAAACTATGGGCACTCATAAAATCGTCTAAGGCCAGCTTTGAGAGAAAAATTGCACAGGACACTAAGGATAATCACAAGGCTTTCTTTAGTTATGTTAGGAACCTGGGTGGGAATTCCCAGATATGCTCTGAATTAGTCCAAAATGACAAAAAATGCACCGAACCCACAGACATTGCCAACATCCTAGCTGACAGGTTCAGCACAAACTCCCCCCCCCTCCCCACCAAAAGGGCAAATATCTATCCCAGCAGAGTGCTGCCCCCCTGACATCTCAGATGCTCAGGTAAGAGCCGCCCTCTCCAAAGCAAAAAACACAGCATCAATGGGACCAGACGGTGTCCCGGGCTGCGTCCTACATGAACTCCAAGAAGAGCTAAACCCAAACATAAAACTACTGTTCAGTCTCAGCCTTACCACAGGATATGTACCCAAAGAGTGGCGTACAGCAACAGTGGTCCCTCTCCACAAAGGTGGTGCCTCAATGGATCCTGGAAACTATCGACCTATAAGCCTGACTAGCTTGGTCTGCAAAGCTATGGAAAGGATCATCATGGACCTCATAAAAAAAGATATTGGAGACCTACAGACACTGGATCCTACCCAGTTCGGCTTTGTTAAGGGCAGATCCTGCCTCTTAAACCTGGTCGATTTCTTTGAAACAGTCACCAAGGCCATTGACGAGGGGAAGCTGGTCCACACAGCCTACATGGACCTCGCAAAAGCCTTCAATACAATACCCCACTCGGGCATTATAGATAAGCTCACCAGCTTAAATATAAACCCCTATGTCACTAGATGGGTTGCAAACTGGCTCAAGGACAGAACCCACATGGTTAGAATTGCTGGAGCCATGTCAGACTCCAAACCAGTTACAAGTGGCATCCCACAAGGCTCAGTCCTGGGACCTCTCCTGTTCGGTATATATTTCTCAGAGGTACAGGCCAACACGGAAGGACTGTGGCTGACCAAGTTCGCAGATGACTGCAAACTGGGCGCTATAATCGACTCTCCAGCCGACACAAGCATCCTCCAAAAGGGCCTCATAGAAACAGACAACTGGTGCTAGAGCCATGGCCTCAAGCTAAACGCCAAAAAGTGTATAGTCATCCCCTTTGGCAAAAACAAAGTGCCCACAAATTACCACATAGGTGGTAATCCATTATGTACGGAAGAAGTAATTAGGGACCTGGGGACCCATCTCTCATTTGACAACCACGTGGCCAAAGTGGTTAGAAAAACATTTTATATAGCCCACCTAATCATGAAGGGATTCACATCTAGATCAGGGGAGGTCATCGTGCCTCTTTACTCATCCCTCATCAGGTCCATAATTGAGTACAATGCCCCTTTTGGGATGTACCTTACCAGACACCTGCAGCAACTGGAAAGACTCCAAAAGTACCTCACCAAGAGGATCAAAGGGCTCAAACAGATGCCATATGCTGCCTGGTTAAAGAAACTCCGAAACTCCAGCTCTACTCAGTGGCATACCGCCTGCTCAGAGGGGATCTGTGCCTGACGTATAAAGCCATGTCCAACATGGAATTAATGGACATGCTGCACCTCAGAAAATCCAAATCCCATCGAGCTACGTGCTCGAGAGACTTGAACCTCAGCACTGAAATAAATAGGACATGCTGGAGGGACACATTCATAACCCAGAGGCTCCCTTCACTCTGGAATAAAATCCCAGTCCAGGTTAGGCAGAGTCCCTCATTGACTCTCTTCAAGAGGAATCTTGATGAGTGGATGGGGGATCGTAGGTTTACCCCGGGTATCACTTCTGTGTCACTGTTAGACAGAGGCACAGTATACTAACCTTGAAAAAGGGCATAGCAAAATTAATTTAAAATGGGTGGTGAAAGCCAAACACACTCTGGCTAGGCTTATAAATGCCCTAGGGCAGATAGCCTAGTATGAACCTATGAACCTATGAACAAATCAGAATAGTTTAGTATGGCATGCACACACAGTTTACAGTAGTCAACCTGTATGCGTGTATGTGTGTACATCTAATATGTCCTATTAATCAGCCAAACTGCTCATCGGAGGTGGGAGGGAAGAAACCAGAACACAGAGACCAAACTCAAACAGACACAGGAAAAAGTATGCACACAGCACAGACAGTGGCAGAGGTAGGACTGAAACCTGGAAACATAGAGCATGGTGCTGTGAAGCAGAGACTTTAACAAATAACCCACCATGCTGATTGTAAGTTTCCAACCAATGAATAAATAAACTGGATTTGAAGCTCATTTACAACACACTGCTGTTAATTTTGGTTAGGGAATAACTGTAAGTGCATCCTAGAAATCATGTAGCTACTAAGGTGAGTAGCGCACTTTAATCCACTTAATAATAAAATCATTTAAAATAGATGTTACTAACAAGGGCAAACAAAATATATGGACAATTTACTCTACCCGATCAACCAGAGTCCAAAACATCTGAACAGATAAAGTATATACAGACTCCACAAATATTGGCTGGAAATCAGTACTGAACCCACGACTGTAGAGCTGTGAGGCAGATATTAAACCTTTCCAAAATGTCCAGCCCCAGATTCCTATGTGCCAATTCCCTCCAGTACACAGACAAAACCATATGTACAGTACTAAGCACATATGAAGCAAAAAGACACAAAGTACCTCATTCCTTTGTATAAATAACCAAGATTACTTAAGATATTCTTGTGCATTGCAGGAGGTAGATGGAGTGTCACATTCTCCACAATACAATAAATATAGTAATTACTGGTGCAATAGTCATTTACCACCTCATATTAGATTAAACTATTATAGATTCACCCCACAAGGATTTGACATAACTCCCATGGTTAATTTGTGAAACTACAAGCTGTGTCTTATTGTATAAACGCAATAAAGGGCATGCTAACCATAAACTCATTTTGAACAGAGACATTTACAAAACTTAATGAAGTTAGAAAAATACTACCATAACAAGAAAAATAGTCATACCTCAACCTCTATGTTCAAGGGGCAAATTTTAAAATATTGCTCTTATAAAAACTTAGAAAGTGGTTAGAATAAAAGGTTTTGTATTACCATGTATTTTCAAGGATATAATGTCTGAAACTCAAATGTATGTCATTTAGTGACTTCATTCTTCACTATTTTTTTCAGAAAACTACAGATTTTATGAGCAAATGAAAAATAAGAAAAATCTGAACATTCTGCAAAATCCAGGCAATTGAGAGGTATGAAACTAGTATGTATTTAATAGCAAGATCAGACAACAGAGATGGTGCTAGACTGATAAGGAAAATATTTGTTATACTGGATGACCACAGGGTGGCACAATGGTGCAGCAGTTAGCATTGTTGCCTCACAACAAGAGCTCCCCCGGTTCAGTTCTCGGCTGGGGTGCCTTCTGTGCAGAGTCTGCATGCCCTCCCTGTGCTTACGTGGGTTTCCTCCCACATTCCAAAGACATGTAGCAGGTGGACTGGACACTGGAAATTGGCCCTAGAGTGGTGTGTGTGTGTGTGTGTGTGTGTGTGTGTGTGTGTGTGTGTGTGTGTGTGTGTGTGTGTGTGTGTCTGTATATATATATATATATATATATATATATACATATACATATATATATATATATATATATATATATATATATATATATATATATATATACACACACACACACACACACATATGTGGGGTATGGATGAACTACTGTGGCAAAAGTAGCCACCCAGCAGTGTAAACCTTTGCTCTACATGATTGTTGCTGTTGAAGTGACACCCCAACTCTATGTGCCAAAATGGGAAAAAGGAGATGATGGATAGATGACAAGACCATATCTGGTGGGGGGGTCTAATATATTACCAAATCTGCAATGTATTTTATTATGCTAAGGAATCAGACTTGGGTGTTATACTATTAAGGATCTTTCTTTTTAATTTATGCAGCAGATATGATGGCTTTCTCAGCAACGTTAGAGCACATTACCAGTTCATAGTTGTATCAGCTTTTATCTGATATAACTTTTAATTACACCTACAGATTTTGCCAGGCAGTCAATATGCTCTCCAACATGGTCACGCTGAAGTCCGGTGATGCTGCAACTGGGTGTGCATGACAGTACAGAGCCCAGCATTTTCTATGTTTTAGGAACAGACCACATGAAGGTTGCATGCTGGTACTCAGAGAATCTTCATGTCAAGACTTCAGCTCTGCTATGAAAGTATGGGAAGTACTGTAATGCTGACTTGGCTTTTGCTCTCATCTAAATTAAAATATATTTTCCTATTACGTTCTCAGTGCACTGTGGTTATCAAACAAAGTGGCTTGGCTTTCCATCTACAAAAAAAAAAAAATAAAATGCAGGAGGTTCAGTCTGAACTGAACCGGTTTTCTGCAATACAAAGGTGAGCAAACTGCAATACTGTTTTGTATGCAAAACACATGGTTACTGGTAATACAACCTTCTAACTGGACAATGTCTCATTTATCTTACTACTGGCAAGGTAGAGCTGTACGTATAATATGCAAAGTAAAATGCTCTGAACAAAAAGAGAATGCAATAAGGACTGCATATCATTGCAACTACAGATATCAACAACACTAAATCCATTTTTATTGATGCTAAAATATTTGGCATTGTTTGCTATGTCACAAAATCTGGCAGATTTTGAGTTCACTATAATTTAGAATAACTGACAGAAGACATAAGTGCCAGGTAGGCCATTATCTCCCTTGTCAAATCAGAAGTCCCCCTTGTGTGTAGAAAAGGGGAGAATTTCATCATGCAATGATTGAATGCTCCAGCTCTCTGGTCACTTCCAGAGATGGATAGAAGGTGAAGTTCAGGGTCTATATTAGATCACCGAATGCTTAAAAAAGCGAACGGTGATTAATCGACCCTATGTAAGTGAAAGCTTAAAATATCGAAGCAACAGAAACCCAAATTTTTTCCTAAGGAAAGAATTTGGTTGTCTGTTTCTGTTGCTTCAGTATTTTCAGTGCTGTGGTGGAAAGTTACACATTGGGTTCAGGTAAGTGTGCGATTATGTGGATGTGAGTGTTAGGGCGGGTTGGGCGCAGGTTAAGTATGTGTGCAATTGTGTGGACGTGAGGGTTAGGGTGGGTTAGGTGAGTTAGAGTTAGGGAGTGGGTGAGGTGAGTGTGCGATAGTGACGGACCTTAGGGTTAGGGTTTGGGTTAAGGTAAGTGGATAGTTAGTGGTGTGTGTATAGTTTAATGTAGGGTTAGGTGTCAGATTTTAGGTGTATGTGTGTGGACTGCTGTTTGTTTGGTGTGCTTGTGTTGTGTGTATGTGTTTTGGATAGGCACATCACTGCGGAGGTGGGGACATTTCCCCCACTAGCTATGCCCAAAGAAAACAAGTTAGCACAGGAAAATCAGAGCACAAATATCCATCAGACTGCAGAATGACATACTACTTGCTCAACCCAACCTTCACACCTGATGGCTGAAGGAGAACAAATGGGATGACTGGGTGGTTTGGGAGTTCAGCTGATGGCCAACAGGAGGTGGCTGAAAAAGACAAAAAATGGGTTGTGTAAGGGACACGTCCATTTACATTCATCTGCTTATTCAGCATGATATCTTTAGATGGATTTTCTTCATTGAGCTGCAGTTCCACAAATTAGGGACTCAACAAAAGTAATGGTAAGTATATATGTAGTTCAATAAAATGGCCCGTATGTGAAGCGACAAAGTGCAAAGATCCACCATGTCATGAGCTGTCCTGAAGGTGAAGGTAAAGTTACCCTAGGACCAGAAGTGCTTGCTGTATACAAACAGAAGGAAAATTCAAAGCAAAGAAATAGTTGCCTCACACTGTAGAGGGAATACAGAGAGATGCAAGCAGGACATGGAAGACCAGTGTTATACAGGCAGGAACCTGATACCCAGGCATAGGTCAATCCAAGACCAGAGAGATCAGGGGGCACAAAGGAAGATAGCCAGAATCAAGACTGGAGACAAAAGGAAGGACTATAGTCATGTTAATACCAAGTCTGCATAAACAGAAATGTAAATTAGTGAACTTAAAATAACAGAACTTAAGTACTTAAATTTTCATACTTTTAATGAAGTAATTCAAAGGTGAAAAGAAAACAACATTTGAGTGAAATTCCTAATTTGTGGCTTGAGTTGACTAAATTAGTATACACACACACACACACACACACACATATATATATATATATATATATATATATATATATATATATTTATATATATATATATATATATATATACACACACACACACACATGCACACACACACACACACACACACACACATACAAACACACTTGTATATATGTTATTGATGTGTATATATGTGTGTGCGTGCAAGTGCTGTGTATTTGGTTAATCATTGTTTTGGCTGACAGCTAAAAGTGAAGGATTGTTTGGTTGAAAGTCTGGTTTGTGTTGGATCTTTGTTGTATCGAAACAGATAAGTGTGATATTTACTAGATGTGTGGATTTGTAAGAGTTAGAGTTTAAGTAAGGGGACAGAGTAAGCATGTGTAACTAAATATTTGGGGTTATGGTTAAGTTAGGTTAGGAGACAGATTTACTGTAAGTGCAAGCATACACTCATGGCAAGTGTCCAAGCTGTCTTGTATAATGGTAGTGTTATGGGAAGGGCTTACGTTAAGCTGCACATTATAGTTAGGGTTAGCAGGTATTGGAGCAGGGGTCAAATACAAACAGATATAGATTGATCTAGATAGCAGTAACCTGACAAATCATGTCACTCATTACTTGCATTGTAAATTTTCTCTCTGTATAGGCAAAACTACCCCCCCCATCCCCAACAGTGCTGTCATCACAAATAACTAGGGTAGTCAGAACAGCTCCTGCACTACAAGTAGGGCTTCTGCTTTTATAACAGATAAACTTGAAGTGGACCCAAACATAAAAACCAAGCAACATAATAAAGTTATACTACTAAACATGGTTTCTGTGATTATCGCTCTCCGTTATACAGAAATGCATGAGAACATTTTAAACAGTGTCTACAGTTTCAAATACAACTATTCAGTGACAGCAATAAGAAGGATTCCCCAGAACATCAGTTTAATTTTAAAAACAGGTCTCCGTTTTCTTTTGCAGTCATGCAAGTGATTCTCAGGTTAAATGCCTTTAGTACTGGTTGTGTACATAATTTTGAAACACGTTTTCTTAATAGCTATTCCCATGACAAACATTCCATTCATACAGGGATACAGTTAAAAAAAAAACACTCTGACCTCCCATATAGTTGAACTAGTAAACTAAACACCAAACACACACAAAAAGGAGATGTGGCAAAGTACAAGGAACTACTCACACACACACACACACACACACACACACACACACACACACACACACACACACACACACACACACACACACACACACACTCCCACAGTCAGTTACATACATACAGATGAAAAAAACAAAAATACCTGTGCGAATCCCGGGCCAAAACAGTTTCCAGCCACAGCTTATATGCAGGTATTCAATTACATAAACACAATTAAAAGAAAGCGTTATGAAAACATGAAACACAAGTAGAGTGGTCTGTGTGCCAATTATAGCATTCATTGATAACAAAATCCAGGCAATCGCATGTCATGTTGGAATCCCATTGGAGTAATTAGATTTTGTGCAGTCTCAAAGGGGGCATTTAGTATTCCTTTTCACAAATTAGCTGGCTGGCATATTGGAATCCAGATTAAAGGAACCATGAAACTGCATTGCAGTTATAGTTCCCTTACGTTATACTGCAGCAGCATTGTTTTTCATCTGTGATGCACTGCACAGTACAAAGTAAGGAACAAGTCCATTTTTCCACAGTGCCCTCTTTTGCATTCATCCCACTTTGTTTTTTTATTAAAAAGGTAATGGCAAAGTAAACAGTGAAAAAGGTAACTCTTTAAAGCATAGTTCTCTTACACTCCATGTGACTGCAGCTTACTCACCATGTCACGTCATAACCTGTGTTGTGACAACACTACCTCTTACTATAAAAATATGCTGATCATAGACCTTTTCAAACTCCTGGTAAAAAAATGCAAGGCAAATCTCCAGAAGCAAGTGTAGTATAAGGGTTCCAACTCTAAACTAGGCAAAGAGCAAAACTCATGAGATTCTGACAGAAGTACATTGTAACCAGAACTTTTTTTCACTAACAAAAAATTCAGAGAACTTAAAAAGCTTTATCTACATGGAAAGTGGCATATTGCAAGGGCTCCACTTAATACCTGTGACAACTCGTTTAAACAATTGAAGTATTTCTAAGAGCACTATCACACTGAAGAGGTAATACCTGTAACAAATGGTTTAACCTGGTCACCTCTCCTCTTAGAAGCAGCTCCACTCAAACCATGGTTTCTAACCCCCCCCCCCCCCCCCCATCTGCTGAATTCTATCAACTCGGCAATCAGAAAGTCTTTCCACAAAAGCAGTTTGTGTTTTAAAAAAGGATAAAAACAGGGTACTGAAACTATCACAGCTGATCAAGGAGCAGTCCTATCTGCAAGTTCCATATGTTAGACAGATAACATTGACTGTACTACTAAAACACCACAAATTACAAGCAATGTGAAATCAGCTAAAATTCTCAGGACTACATTGGAAAATCACCCACAAGGTAGGCAGTTCACAAAATCTATGTAACCTATATAAAACCCTGTTCTAAGGGCAAAGTATGCTCTTAATGTATCCCACTGAAATGAACGGGAAAAACTAAATAAGTTCAGAAAATGAAACAGATGAGTGAAATATATGGGGATCTGCTTGCATGATAAATGAAGTACCTGTATCTTAGGATTAGAAATGCATACAAGTTTCACGATGAGCTGTAAGGTCACTAGTTATCTAAACATACAACCTACTGTAAAACAGATTTTGTTTTTTGCAATATCAAGCCCACATGCATTAAAGGGTGTGCAATATTTATATGTATATGATTACTGCAAAAATTTAGACAAATCAAAATTTAGACCCTCAAAATGTTGACTCAAAAAAGTCAGACAGTTCATAAAGTTGACATCAAAATATCAACACTCAAATTAGAGATAAAACACTCAAGCCACTGCTCCACCTTACCACTGAGCATTAGCCATAACCCAATACTTTACCTAAGAAGATCCCTTTTTGCAACACTACCCCTACACAAGATAGGCTTAGAGACAGAAACACTTACGCAAACACACACTCATGCCTTAGACCAACTCATTTACAATTGTATACACTGAGTTTTCTACACTTTTGCAATCGGCATTTTGAATTATTGACCTTATGATTTTATCCATAAACATTAACCAAACCCACGTATGAACATTTACATGCACACAGTGTGAGTGTGTGCACAAGCACAAATGCTATATACACCCTCCACACTCGCACATATATTACACATCAACTACAAGGAGGAATGTTCTGGTTTGTTTGGGAATGTGCTGGAAACCTGTTCAATGATACTATACAGTTTAATGCATTGTCTACCAACAGTGTTGTTCACAATGGAGCTCCTTTCTTCAATGAGCCCTGAGGTCATTGTCAGGCAGACACGCACGCATGCACACATACACACACATACACACACACACACACACACACACACACACACACACACACACACACACACACACACACACACACACACATACACACACACCTTGCAGGTCATTGATAATTCACTACTATACCTTGGTTGCATGAGATCTGATGGAGAGCTGCAAGCATGGCACCTGAGAGCCATAATGTGTGTCAGTTGGTCATTGTTCATTTGCCCTAACTGCTGGAATAGCTAGTACAATGACATCAGTACACAGCTCCATCTCCCGCTCCCTTCTTTAAACTGAGAACGCCTGAAGTTTGCAGACTTCAGAGGTCAAGCATATACGGGTATCCCCCCATACCCTCATCCCATGACAGGACAGCCAGCAGCCTCGTCATTCTATTTACATTCCCACCAGACCTACTAGCAGTGCAAGAACATTCCAAAACTATGGCTGCCAGCAGCACAGATGGATATCCTACCTCTGTACCATTGGCCTAGCACCCTCCAGTCCATTTACAGCCATTTTCTGTTTTCTGACAAGATGCTAATTCATCTTAAATTCCAAGGTTTGCATTATTTGCTAAAAAGGCATTATATAATACTGCAAAATTATTTTGCTACATTCACAAATAATTTTATTCAGTGAATAAGTTTAAATGTATATTGTCAGAACATTATTCATCCTCAAGTTCAGAGGATTTTAAATTCTCTTATCTTAAAAACTGTACATAAAATGCTGTACATTTCTACTCTTTGGGGATCTTTCATGATAAATATTTTCACTTTAAGTTATGCAAGTTATTCTGAATTTAAAAAAGGTACTTCTCCCTTAATCCAATTTTAGCTGGCCCATTTCTCATGAGAGACCCTTAGTGTGATGCTATACACACTGACAAGGGAAAATGTCGCCAGGGTACTACAGAGATTCCCATACTCTTATTGATAAGTGCCATGGGATACTTTGCAGTCACCACTTTATGTGACTTGAACCTTGTTTAACTTCTTACACAAAAGGATGGCACACTCAGGAGTAAGGCATCCCCCTTGTGCTGCATTGTTGTGTTATCACTGAAAAAATAATCTATATATACCTGGTGTGCAACTAGAACTCTCAGACATCTGCCAATAATTGCAAGTTTGCTGTCTGTTGAGCCACTGGCAGGTCACACGACAAATGAATACATTTTAATCCTCAGGACTGTAACAATTTAATCATAATCTTATACACTATCTGAACTTGACTATGAATATGAAAGAAGTTACATAAAACCACTGTACTAGATTCATGACCAGGGACACAATTTTTTGAAAGATGCCAGTAAAACCCAAATCTGGACTGTAAATGACAACCACAGGATTTTCATGGAGTTTGGCATTTTAGACCAGAGTACTTAGAAATCACAATGCACTTCTTTATATTTATTACTTATAATATCAAGTCTACAGAGTGAATATTATGAACTTAGAAACTCTTAATTTTGCATATTATATGCTAATAATATATATACACCCACCCCAAATACACCCCACACACATGATCAAAATTACAAATAAAAATCTTCCTAATTTCATTTTCATCTTAGAAAACAGAATTTGTTTAATCATAAATCAGTGTCCTTGCTCATGAAGCCAAGTGTTGGCACAGTGTAAGCCTGATCTGGAGCCATCTTCAACAGTAACTGCAGGGCAAAGAAAATATGGGTGGGCAACCTAGGTGTATGTGGAAACCAGACAGGCATGGCTAGTACTTTTTGCAAAATCTACACCACTACAGCAAATTTCTTGAACATAATACATTAGTTTGGCACTGGGCAATGCTGGAAGGCTTGGAGGAATGTAAAGGAGCTCTCCATTGCAAACTGCAGACTGATTTGACATGAGGAGCTTGTTGCACAAACCAGTTTGCTGAGTAACCTGCTTGGGGTGCATTGATCATCATCCCGTTAACTGTGAAAGACCACAGCCTCTTACTGTCCCTGTTTATAGTATGTAGCACTGTACAGGTTGATTAAAAATGCCAAATGGGGGGAAGAAGAGAGTACAGGCAGGATGGAGAAGAGTGTCAGGAGTGATTTGTGACAGACAATTACCAGTAAGAGTGAAAGGGAAAGTCTACAAGAGGGTAGTGAGACCAGCTATGTTATATGGGTTGGAGACAGTGGCATTGACAAAAAGGTAGGAGGCAGAGCTGGATGTGGCAGAATTATGTTAAGATTTGCACTGGGTGTGACGAGGGTGGACAGGATTAAGAATGAGTATATTAGAGGGTCAGCCCAGGTTGAAAGGTTTGGAGACAAAGCCAGAGAGGCAAGATTATGCTGGTTTGGACATGTGCTGAGGAGAGATGCTGAGTATATTGGGAAAAAGATGCTAAGGATGAAGCTACCAGGTAACAGGAAAAGAGGAAGGCCTAAGATAAGGTTTATGTATGTGGTGAGAGTGGACATTCAGGTGGTTGTTGTGACAGAGCAAGATGCAGTGGACAGGAAGAAATGGAAACAGATGATCCACTGTGGTGACCCCTAATGGGAACAGCCGAAAGAAGATGATGATGATGAACTCCAGGTGTTTAAACAAAAAAATAAAGGATCTAGAGGCAAGGTTAGCTGGCAAGTACTAGAATACTGTCTTGTTACTTGCTTTAAGCATCTTCCTTTGGCTTTAGCTTCAACAGAAGAGGAGAATGAGTCTCAATTTGTGTCTTCTGCATTTTCTTCAAACATTATCAACAGTCAAAAGTGAAACTTTACCATGGCCCACCCTAATCGCTAATGTTAAATGGGACCTTGCCTCTTTTACAGATGGGACATTTTCTATGATTTTTTTCTAGAAGGGTAATTGAAGGCGTTAAAACGGCAGCCTTAAGTTTGTTATCCTGGTTTCTGATAAAGGTGTTAAAAAGGCAACCTCCATGGTGGTCAGATGGACTCTGTATACAGAACAAAATGAGGGTGATGTGGCAGAGACATAAAAAAGCTCAGACTGCAGAAGAAAAAATATATATTTTCAATGGTTAAAAGAAGATTTAGGAATATGGTGAGGCAAGCAAGATGCAACTGAGATGAAATTGACTAATAAAGGCTCCATTTGGTTATTTTTGGAAGGGTTCTGTATCAAAGATTTAAAAGAAGATGGTTGTTATATTACTGATTCAGAAAAGTTGCCAATATGTTCAAGGGCTTTTTTTTTAAATTAGGTTCTTAGTAATGGTACTGTAGCATTGATAATAGACAATGTATGTGATGATTGTCCAATTATCTTGTCTGATATCATCAGCAGAGCATTAAAGCCTATTATTTATTTAACACTTGTTTACCAGGAAAGTCTAACTTGGAACAAAGCCAATTTTCAGCGAAGGCCCAGGGAGAAATGCTTCAGACATGTCTTTGTAACGTGGGAGGAAATTGGACCACCCAGAGGGAACCCATATGGCCATAGGAAGGACATGCAGATGCCACACAGAAGGCACCACAGCTGAGAATTAAACCAGAGAACCTCTTGCTGTGAGGTGACAATTCTACCGCTGCACCACTGCACCATTGTATTAGATCAAATGCTGCTGCTGCTGGGCCAAATAATGTGGATGTGTTTTTCCTTAAGCAGTATTGTTGTCAATTTGTTTCCACTCTTAGTTGAGCTACTTCAAAATTTCATAAGGGATTATTATAGTCTTTATATCTGAAAGGCAGTTTTTGTGATTCCAATTCCCAAGTCTCAACCTGGCTCTTCAGTTGATAGGCTAGTGGATCTAAACTAACTTGTCAACTGTGCCAGTGCTCTGAGCAGTCCCTTTGCTATTTACTAAAGGAGGGCCATAGGAGGCATCTGTACATCTATCAACATGATTTTAGATATGGATGCACATGCTTGACCAATCTGATAAACACTGATCTCTTTGGATTAGGTCCATGGAGTAAATTAACATCAATTTGTTTATCAGTAGATAGGTGCAAACTCTCTGTGTGTGTGTGTGTGTGTGTGTGTGTGTGTGTGTGTGTGTGTGTGTGTGTGTGTGGGGGGGGGGGGTATATGTGATCAAAAAATCAAGAACTGTTTTTCTGATGCCAAGTAATTTAGTAGTTGCATTCCTCAAGGGCATATCTAGGGTCAATTATTCTATGGCCTGTTTGTCACAATTTCCTGATCAAAACCATCACTGGCTTAGTAAATTTGCTGATACTAAGCTAAGGTGGGTAGTATCTAACAGCAATGACAATATTAAACTAGTTTGATTAACTTTTACATTGGTCTTCTCAAAATTGTATGCTTTTCAATACCAAGATATTTATGGTGATGCACATTGGCTTTATTATGAATATCCTTATGCACTAGACAATTATGTTTTGTCCAATGTAAGTCAAGTTAGAGAACAAGGGATTATGATGGATAATTTTTGAGTTCATGTTTCTACCCTTATCCATAGTTCTGACAGCTGGCCCAGTGACCCACATCTTTTGCTGGGTCTACCAGCACTAACTCACACCTGGTCACATGCCTGAATTTGAGCCAGGTCCAGTGAGAATCCTAAAAATGCCCTGGAGGTCTCCATCTATCTTTTACTGGAGAAGGGGTTATGACCTACCTACTGATTTTCTTTCCTCCAATGCTATTCCTGTGGCAGAGTTCATAGCAGGTGTGCAATGGAGACATGACAATTCATCCCACTTCCATGGCAACTCATTCATGCCCCAGCCTTATTTCCCTTTTTAGGGAATGCCCCCTGATAATGTTATCCCCAGCCTCCACTAGGGAAAGCATTCAGGGACACCCATAGGATCCCTGGGATATTAACACCCATCCCTCCCTGCTGCTCGGTCACTCACCCAAACCGCTAATTGAATCTGGTTCAGCTTGGGCCACAGTCAGACCTTTATCCCCTCTACTCTATCAGAACAGCTACAAGATTAGGGTGGATAATTGTCTAAAATACGATGAATACTACAAAAGTATACTGAAAGTGTTATTATCTAATTAGCAACATTCTATGTTGCCTTTCAAGTATGGATGAAAGAGTGCTAATTCAACTATTTAAAGCATCTGTTAGACACATTTAGGAATACTGCAGTTCTTTTCGCATATTCAGTTCCTCTCAGATCAAGAAACTGGAATATAAACAATGTTCTTAGATTATAGGGGGATAGGCATCTTCCATAGGGGAAGCACCTAGAACAGCTTTCACTTTTTCGATTGATGAAGTCACCTTGTAGAAATGTAGACTATAAAAATGCATGAAAAAGATGATCTTGCAGCAGCCTAGGGTATTAGGTTTCTGCAACATTGTTTTACAACAAGAAATCACAACTTTGTTTCTGTTCCTCAGTCAGATCTTCTGCCCTTGGTTCCTTTTTCCACTCACAAACTGGTAAACTTTGGAAAATGCTACCAGTGCACATTAGAAGTGATGGCTACAGAGAGGCTTATACAAAAATTTGTTGACATTTGGTTTGACTATACTAAACATTAAACACTGGAAAAAGTAAATGTGCATTTGCACTTCCTTTTATCTTATTGAGCGTTTTGTGTGCAAATTGCATATTCATGATAAAGTTTCAAAACCTTGGGCCGTTCTCAGTTGCTTTAATAACTTAATGGTGGAGCAGCTGCAAAGGTGATCCATAAGGTCTGAGTTTGAATTTGAGTTGAAGTACATACTTCTTTAATGCTACACTTCTGGGCTTGATCAGGGACTGCACTTCCAAAAAAGCTTCTGATAGAGCAGTTTAAGCAGTGATTCAGGGTGGTTGCTGATGCTCTCACCCCCTCCCCTTTTTGTCTCACTGCATATAAGTCTGGTGGTAACAGCTGGAGACTCAGGTTAGCCGAACTGGAAATCAGCCTGTTTGATTCTTGTGTTGTCAATGCATAAGAAGAATTTTTGTGTAAGACTGGTGGATGTTAAGGTTAAAGCGGTTTCTCTTTTTGTCTGCTGATCTGAGATTTCAGATCTGGAATATAAATATAGTTGCACGTGTGGGGGGCAGGAAAGACATAGCAGAAAGACAAGTCTTTCTAGAGAGGGCTATTTTGTTTTTCATAAAGCATTCCATTGATATAATTTTGATAGAATGGTTAGAGACAGTTTGGTTCTGTCAGTGTTCCAAGATGTACTCCTATCAGTTACTTAAATGTAACTTACTCATTCTGCATACACTTGCCAGAACTGTAATATTCTGCATATTTACAAAGCAATTGGTATTTTATATATTCCTAATAAAACATCAGTATTATGCATTGTCCCAGCTTTGACAAATATAATTAGTAAGATATTGAAGTGAAAAGCACCAGTGTGTGAGAAAAATGTTAAAGCTATAAATTTTGCAAGATAAATCATGTTGTGCAAAGTACATATTTGAAAAATATGACATAGCATGACCCCCAGCTTTGTAATTTGCTTTGATTATATAACATGTGGAACAGTTACTCCACGATTACTCAGAGTTTAAATTTCTACTTCATATAACCATGGCATCCATGTATGTAGTTGCATTGGTATAAAGCTAACAACTAGGAATACATTAGTCAGCCTGAAAATAATGTACCCACAAACAGAAGTTCAATTATTACAGAGTCAGTTTGTCCTAAATATGTTGCAAAGCATAGTGTCTGAACCTCGTACTCTTTCTATTAAATCGTAATTTTGCAATACAACAGAATATAATCAGCTCTCTAATGTCATTAGGCTATAATGCAACTCCTAACCAGTGGGTCTTAGTGTTCTTTCATTTGTATACTGCACCAATATTAGATAAGAGCTACACACTTATAGTAACAAGTAGAATCCCTAAAGTTCCACATATTCAAGTAGTATTGAGTGTTAACCATCAGTACTGAATTGATGAAGGTATAGGATATAACATTTATGCTGACCTCAGAATGACAACTTAATGTACCCTTTTCCTTTAAAAAATGATATTCAAATTCATACAAGTCACATTTGAATCAGATTAGAATTTAATGCAACCAAAAAGGGGAAATTGCAGTGAAACCCATTTTTTGCACCAACCTGAGGTATCCTTACTGTCATCATACTGAACACAGAATGAGTGCCCATTGTTGGAAATGGCCCGTGCATCTGATGGGTCATAGGATACACTGAGTTTATGAAGACTTGAGTCATGTTTGGATTCAGCAGTGTGGATATCGATTGGCGACTGGCGTACTCCATTAGCAACAGGGAATTCATGGTGCCATTGAGCAGGACCTTTGAGGGGAAAAAAAGTAACTGTTATCCTGGTATATATTAAAATATAAAATGAGAGTAATGTGTTATTGGAGAAACAGAACATGCATAAGTAAATATATACTTCCACTGTACTGCAAGAGTTAATGGAATTAAGAACTGTCGAATAAATGAAAGAGGCAATTCTGTTTTTTTTTTCCATATGCTAAGTGGAGAGGTGGGCAGGTGTAAGAGATTTCATTCAGTCAGAACCCAGACCACTTACAGTACTAGAAAATGTAATTTAATTTTTTAGAACACTGAGCACAGAAATGAGCATTATGCAAGATTATAATCATGCAGTATTGTTACAGAAGAGTATTTAATTTAATGTGATTACATCTGTTAGAACAATTAGGACATGGCCAAAAATTAACACAAAAATTAACACAAGATAACAGCAGCACAAAGCTAAAATAGAATTATTTAATTAACTAACTGAGAAAGCAGTTTAAGTAGGAATTGAATGTGACTCTGTGTAGGCTTTACTCCAGGATGAAATGAATATTTCTAAATGCTGCCAAGTGCTATGAAAGCCGACTTATATGATGTTAAGACGAAGTCTAATAACTCAACAGACTATGTCATTATAAGTACAGCCTTTAGATATGACTTCAAAATAAATACATACAAATAAACCAAGTAAAATTGTTTCTTTAGCAACAAGGGATGGAAATATGAACTTTGTATGGTTATTGCATGAAAAATGTCTGGAGAATATAAATATGCAGGTCGGATACAATATTACAGCAGAGGTGCATATGCTACAGAGTACCAAAACAGGCAACTGATACTCGGTACATATGCAAATGAGATACAGTAAAAAAATGCAGTTTAAGAAAACATTCAAATTAAAATGCATTCCATAGCAGATAAATATGTACAACAATATAAATAGGCATAGAATACACAGACGTCATGATATTAATACACTTAAATGTTTACCTTTTGCTGCAGATAAAGAGACCCTTTATAAGTGGCAAAGACGTTTGTCATAAAATGAGATCTCTAGGTAAATTACAAGATGTTATGCATACTCAAAATTAGACCCAAAACATATGCCATGTATGTATAAATATCTATGTGCGTATAATATGTATGTATACACATACACACACAAAGAGACAATACATCATTTATATAGTCCTATCCATTTAAACAATTTGTGGTATTGAATTATTTTAAGTACTGCTTTCCATATTTTTATGACTGGATCTCATTGCAAACAAATATGAAGTCAACGCCTAAATTATATTCAGGAATTTCTAATATGTTAACTAAGCTATTAGGGTGTCATTTTTGAAAAGTTTGTTTTCTCCTCCACTCTACTTTACAGTTTCACTTGGGGTTATTGCAGCAAGCATTCCTGACAGAATTGCAGGAAGATGTGGGGTGGGGGGTCCTCGACAATGACAATGGATGGTTGCCAAACCATAAAGATGGCTGCATTTTGTCTGGGCCTTTCCTGGATTTGCTTCAGTTTTCTCTCCCTGATTGTGTTCTCATTGCAGTTATTGACTATGGCTGTGTGGTATATTATGTGGTATCATATTGGGCTGAAGCAGAACTTCTGCGGCTATTCTAAGAGTTGGGCATGCTCAGTCTGCTTTTACTTGTGATGGATGCAAGGGTGGATTATTGGATTTTTGGACTTTTAGAGTCTGAATTTGGCCATTTGGTTACCCAGGACAAATGCTGGGGCAATTAAGCAAAAAGGAAATGTAAGACATCTAGTTAAGACTGTTAGAAAAATGGGAACCTGCAAGCTACTACAGCTGTAATAGATGTGAGAGTAAATTACAGGACTTGTGGAGCATGAGACATGGCCATCTTGTGATCAAGTGTGGAGAGTCTTATTTACTTTCCCTTATTTGTTTTCTCATACTATAAAAAAACAGACATCCAAAATGATTGTCACACCAGCCACCTGAAATTCAGTAAAATGGAGCCAATATTAAAATCTAAACAGAGATTTGTTTAAATAGCAGCTCCATGTTACTGCATTTAATGTGAGTGGTGAGACGATCCATTTTGGGTTTGTTGTTTTATATGGTTTGTGCTTGACAGATTCACTTGACTGCTTGTTTTGGATTTTGTTTCCTCGTACTCATTTGATTGTCAGACTATTTCAAACTCTATTTAGACTGTATTTTCTGATGCTCTATACTATCATTGCTGTTTAGATGTACTGATGGCTTTGTTCTTCAGGACGGCTACTAAATTACTTGGTTCATCTTAGTTTCAACATAGATTTTGGATTGCAAGAATAATATAAAAATAAGTGGAATTTTTTAATGCATTGTTCAACTCTGTCACGTGTGGTATATTAAAATGCATTCTATTGTAGTGATATGCCTGTGAATGTTCTTTTACTTAGTTTTCCTACAGGCTTTAGTTTTCAAATCAACAGAACTGGCTGAAATCAAAAATTTGATGGAGAAGAAAAAAAAATCACCTCACAGCCCCCCCCCCCCGCCCCATTCAGCTGATTGCACCCCTCTCACTTAAACTGCAATACCTTAGCCCAAGAACAGGCATGAATAAACAGTTGTCAAACTGCCATCTATACACCATACAGCTCTTTAATTGGAGTCTCTGATTCACACATATACACCTAGATGAGTGGTAGTGTCTAGGTATGCATACATGGTAATCTACAAAGCATGTACACCCCCAACTCAGACACACCTTCTACATAGTAAATGTACTATAAGCATATAGAGGGCACATTGTGCTGTACACAAAGCTCCCGTCAGTCACAGTAATCCTCCAGTATGTCACAACAGAGTATGCAGTTTAATATACCATGTTCCCAGACTTCAGTTAACCCTTAGCAGCCATATTCCAAATGGCTAGCAGACGATGTCAAAGATGCAAGACAAGTTTATTTTTAAATCGATTATAGTTAAAAAGGTCAATATACAGTATTAAATACATAGTGTGAAAATGCAATATGACATAAATATATGATATTGTGTAAAATATACTGTGTCCCTCCTTTACTGAATGGATAGCTGATGTTAGTAAGGGAAGCCAGTTTCATCTTAAACATTGTTCTACTACATGTACAACATGGAATACTGGTTTGCTGGCTTAGGTGTACAGACTAAAACATAAATTAGCAAACTAGCTTGCAACACAATGCTCATTTAGTTAGCTGGCTAACCCCACTAGACACTCTACCTACCCAACAGTCCTGTCAAGCCTTTGTCCATGACATAGAATAGTGGAAAGAGATGGACTCAAACCCAAGACTACTGGCTGAATGAAAGTTTTTCATTATAGTTTTAACATTCCATATTACACTGTCAGACAGATATTGCATCAGTAAATAATGTCTCCAAACCTCCATCCATTTAAAAAAAAACTGTTGCCAAATATTAACCTAAGTGACAATCACTTAAAATAGCACCACCACCTTTATCCAGTAACTCTTGACATTTGCTCATAAATTGTTTTTAAAAGGTTCATTTATTTGCTGAATGATGATTAACATGAACTGAGCAACCTGAACTCCATTTCTGTCAATAATATAAATGTACTATATAAGTTCAGGAAAATGGACATGGAGTCATAATTCTTCAAATGCATTGTCTTTCCTCTCTCTTCCCCTATTATGTGTTCATCAAATGCTGAAAGTAAACTATGGAACTTCAAGTGAAAATGCCACTGATTTTCTGAATAGATTTGAATTTGGATATCCTTGCAAGCTGATTAGAAATTAGCAACATATGTTTATTCTAGACATCACCTAAGCAAACAAAGCTTTGTTTGATGAACTGGTTCCATTAGAAATTCCACAAGAGATGGCATGTTACCTCTTGTGATGCCATAGTGAAGAGCTTTCAGACTGGTTGCTTGCTCTTCAGTTTCATACACACCACCATTTACAGCCTGACTCCCCTACAATAAAGGAGTACACAGAGAAAATGGTTACATGAGGCAGCCATACAGTATAGTTTATGTCAATATAAGAATTCAAGGATGTCTGGGACAGATGAGAACTATAAGGCAATTGTATTATAGGGGCAGCTAGCTGTCATATTTGACTGGATCAAAAAGATCAAAATTCATTTACATATGGTATGTTCATATGTGATCAGAATATGCTAAAGATAAATACAGGTCTGATATGAGTTTTCACAGAAGAGGAGATTCACCCTTTAAGTCTGCCAATGCAAAAAAGATTAAGGACTCTATTTATTGTAGACTAGGGTTTTATACACAAATCTCTCTGTATTTTGTGCAACTAAGTTACTTAATCGGGCAAAGCTCATAAACTACTCCTGAAATAATTTTTTTTTGTCAAATGGGTCTTAACTCATTTATAAATAAATAAAGCAGCTAACAGGGAATTTCACTTCAAAGCTAACCACAATGCATTGTCCTACATGGTGCTTGATATTCACTGTGTGGGGCCTGTTAAGAGCAAAGTCACATTCATATAGTAAAAGGTTAAAGTTTGGAACCAAATTGAAAGAAAAATTTTATTTCTGACAAGACTGTGCAAGGCAAAGTAACACCACCTGGCCTCGCCAGACTTGTCAACTTAGTTTACGTCTACTGAATGCTTCCACCATCCTCTGTCCATAAATCAAACATATTTGTCCAGCTTCAGTTTTCTTATGGGAAGTGAACGCAAAAATATTTTTCCATTTTAGACTTTTATGAAAGGTGGCAGAGCTGAATCAAACTTTCAATTAATACTGAGCTGAAGGCTTTAAATCAGAAAATGACATGTATGCCTCAGCATTTTTGGAAATTGTGTGCAATGAGGTATACCGACATTTTGAATGTAAAACACCTACATGCTCATCACGCTTTTATTTTGCTGCATTCTCCATTTCATTTTTTTCTTCTCTTTTTAATACCATGCTGGCTAACTAGGTTCTTTGCTTAAACTTGTAATTTCAAGAGATATGTTTTAGTGTCAAAGCAGTTTGCTGTTCAGAAATGTGTACTCTGGAATGGGAGAACTCTACTTGAGAGAAAAGGGAACTACATTCTGGAAGCTGGTGTACAATTCCAAATGTCAGGATTAATGTTCCTGACTGAGCTAAACTGAGCTCAATAAGGGACTGTTATTTTAATGAACTGGAAGAATTTGTCCAGAGCACAGGTACCATGTCCTTAACTTTTGTGTATTAGAAATTTCATGGAATAATAAAGATAATGTCATTTTAAGGGCCACCCCCCCCCCCCCCATTGCTTACTATTAAATAAGCTGAACATCCTACTTAACCAATAGCCTATTTATTTTTGTTGCCTGTGCATTCTCATCCTCATAAGAAATATTATGGCTCTCTGCATTCATTAATTCTGTAACTGTTTTGTCTTATTACATCTACAAGAATGATTTCCATCATCCTGACTGAATAGTTGTACACGCCTAAATCTTCCATACAATGTATACCTCTTTGCTTCAATGTGTATCCCTTGTTCTCAAACAGCTTTTTCCTGAGAGCTGGAATCCACTTTAACTCTATGACTTCCTCTGGTGCAGTTACAACTTACAAAGAAAGGCAGTAGAGGTGGAGATGAAACAAGTTAAACTAATTCCCTCCAGTGCATCCTTGATTTCTTTTGCAGACAGTGCTTTATTTTTTTTTATTTCCTTTTAACTAAATTTATACCAGGTGGTGCAGTGGTGTAGCGGTTAATGTGGTCACCACACAGCAACAGGTTCTCCAGTTCGATTCTCGGATTGGGTGCTTTCTATGCAGAGTCTGCATGTCCCCCCTCCATTTCATATGGATTTCCTCCAGGTGTTCCCATTTCCTCCCACATTCCAATAACATGCATTTCTCCACTGAAAATATTCTCTGTCCTAGTTGGATTTTCCCTGTCAACTAATGTTAAATAAATAAACCATTTTGACCACTAGAATTAAACATGAGACCTTACCAATTGTATATATACAGAATTTATAACCTTTTAAATTTCAACAAGTGATGCATCTTCCAAGACATCAACAGCCTTATTCCCTATGGAGTTTTAACATTTAGCTCAAATAAGATTATTTCAGGCTTCTTTTCCCCTCTGCTACTATTACAGTTTCCCCTCATTGTTTATTTTACTGTATCTTCTCAGATGCATTTTTTTTTTCATTTTTGCAGTGAATTTATGCTGGCAGCAGTTAGCGTTGCCACCTCACAGCAAGAGGTTCTCTGGTTCGATCCTCAGCTGGGGTGCCTTCTGTGCGGAGTCTGCATGTCCTCCCTGTGGTCGCGTGGGTTTCCTCCGGGTGCTCCGGTTTCCTCCCACATCCCAAAGACATGCTGTGGATGGATTGGACACTCTAAATTAGCCCTAGGTGTGAGTGTGTGTGTGTGTGTGCCTTAAGGTTGGGTGCCAGGCTGGAAACTCGACACTGTAAAACTCCACTGCCAATCATGAGCGGACAGGTGATCCGCTGTGGCGACCCCTTACCGGGAAAAAGCCGAAAGAAGAAGACTGATATTTTGATGAATTGCAAAAAAATGTCCAGAGCACAGGTCCTCTTACTGTAGCTTTTTCAGTATTTAATCAGCAACATGTAAAACTTTGTGACATCAGCAAGCATTCTGCAATGTCATTTTATAAAGTCACTGACCAGCAACAACCATAATACTGACATCTGCATTTCCAAGCTGTCATTGTCCTTTCATATCAGTGACCACCATTCGCTACAAGTCTGTGAATTCTTCTGCCTATTCACCCAGTGTTCAGCAATACTAGCAACACAGGACATGTTTTCTCTAAATTTAATATATCTACTGATTTGTTTTAGATAAAATGCCTTGATAAAATCTTAGCAGATCATATCCACATAATCGAAGAACTCAGCTACACTTAGTAGGTATGAAATTTCTATTGACAGTCCATATTGCCTTGGATCTAGTGCTAAATGGACATGAGAAAAAGTAATTGAAGCTAATTGTGTTATATTGTTAAATGCCAGTCATACGACCGCACACATGATATAAAGGGCATTAAACAATCCTAGTTATAAGAAGTCCTCTAACTATTAACGGTCGAGTTCCTTATAGTGTACAGAAGCAATTAGATGCACAAGCTGTGAGGTTAATGAGGTTAATATAAACGAGAGGAGAAGAAATATTAAAAAGACCAAACCCCCCCCCCCCCACACACACACACACACACACACACACACACGTGAACTAGGTTAATGGTGACAATTTATATATATATATATATATATATATATATATATATATATATATATATATATATAGAACAAAATCTTCAGCCAAATCAGGGACACTTGACAGATATGAACCATCACTACCGCCGTCTTCGGAATGCTGGACATGCAGGACAGCAGCTGGGGATCTCGGGGCTTAAGCTTATGTCACGTGACCAGTGTCCTGTAATGAACTGCAAGCCTCTAGTTTGTAAGTTCGTTTCAATATCCTAGAAGTTGCCTTACTATAAACATTCCATATGATATCCAAAAATTGGAAAATAAAAGGGAAAGGCAAAGAACCGTTGCGCTCAACCTTTTAATTATCTGGAACAAAAACCCTTGTCTGGGGCATGTTTTAAATATTAGCAACGTTTGCTAAGAAAGTAGGCTAACAAAGAATTGTATTAATATGCAACGTCCGTGACTGCAATGTTTGGCAATAATGGCTTAATCCCTCACTGTTGTCACAAAATGTCATTTTTATGCAGAGCTAACCTGTGGCGAAATTAAGGATGCCCTTGAAAATCAGGGGTTCATTTGGTGGTTTTGAGTGGAAGGTTTGCAACAAACAACCTTCTTTTAATTTCAAGGATACCACTTTGTCCAATCAACCAACCAACTGTCACAGATGTCCTGAAGCATGCAGCACTACTGCAGTACTAGGTTTTGTATACAGAGGCGTGTGAACAGTGTCCCCTGCAGTCGCTAGCAGTAATGTTACGGGGTTCCACATACACACACACACACACACACATACACACACACATTCACACACACACAAAAAACACACACACACAATCATATAATGCAGTAAGTTCCAAATCTACATTGAGTTTTTTTAGTAAAGTACATTCCTCACCGTTATCTTTCCCATAACCCCAGTGGTGGCCGGACATGTTGTCACTTGGAGATGGCTCGGGTACTGTTGGCTCCGATTTGCACTTAGTGCAAGCAAGGACTTTCTGACATAGCCTGGACTTAAAATTCAAGGCTTATATATACTCCCTCAAGCTCCAGGCAGGCGACACTTGACAGTCGGTGGGCTTGGCCACCTGATCTCATAAAAGCAGAGGAGAAACATATGGAGAAGAAAACTCCTGTGCAGGAGGAGCAACAGCAGTACAAATTCTCTAAACATTACGTGACTTTTCTATTGTTCTTCCTTATTTTTATTTATGCCGTTGAAGGGTATAAGGAAGTGACCCTGGGTATGCGAGTCATCGTAGTGAGTTCATATTTTATTGTCGGCTTTGTCATAAGTACGCAGGACACCTTACTTATTGTGGATTTAGTTAAGGTGTAGCTTGCTATCAGACCTGACAAAAATGCACTCCTAAGACAAATCCTGTGTCAAGGGTCGTTACTATTGTATTACGTGGTGGTGCTTGGTAGTTATGCTATTATCTCTGCACAGTATAACTGTACCTCCTAGTATAATTTATGATCTGGACGCTCTCAGGTGTACTGGAGGATTTTAGAAATAGGTTCTTCTAACGCTTTATTCCCTGCTGGGAAGTGAAGTATAAAAAGCTTTTAAAAGTAGAGTGTGTTATAATTTTATGTTTGCCTTTTAAGGATAAACAAACTTATTACCAAATATATTACTTTTTTACAAGACTTGCAATTTGCTGCGAGGGGTGTAATTTTTTTTTCCATTGTCACCACTTAATGTCACTCAGTAGGTTTTAAAACTGCAGCAGTTACACACAGTAATAACTTGGTACAAAGTGCAGCTCTGGCTCATGGCTTTGTTGTTACAATGTTTCTTGTCAACCTTTTGAGTATCGTCCTTTGTTAAATATTACACACGCGCTTAGTCAATTGTTAAACGTTTAAAAGGGCCATAACTGTAAATCAGTAGCTATTAGAAATCTGACCCGACCCTTTTAGTAACAATTACACCTGGGTAATGCACTGTTTTAAATATTTATGTTAACCAGGTGTTCCAGGTTGCTACGTACCTTAGACCGCATAAAAAATATAGAGCTTGTTTATATTTGTTTCTGGTTCATCTGTAGTATGTTCTGTTCTTTGCTGCCGGATGCAGGTATGAATTCAACAGGAATGGCTGTCCTTGGCTTAATGGGTGAAGGAGTTTAATATGACCTTGAAATCCACACTGCAGCACTCATATCTCGTATTCCAGCAAATATTTTGTTTGGTAAGAGAAAGGCTCTGGCTTCCTATAAATAGGGCATCAGTGCTAAATAATTTTATTAGAGTTAAGCATGTAATATGTTTTCTGAATTGAAGCAACTTGATCTTCCTCTGCTTTGTGGCTATAACGTATGATCGAAACGCAGGTAATGTACATTTATTGGGATAGTGTAAAACGGATATAATTAACATTGACATTCCTATCAAAAGCATAGCTCTCAGGTGTACCTCATTCCGAGGAATGTACCTCATTTGGGGTCTTAAAAAGTTCATGCTCCTCAAAGTTCCACATTGAAAGGGTCTGTCACATATTCAGTGTTAGGATTTTTTTAACTGCTAGCAATGGGTAAATATAAATGATTTATATTAATTCATTACAATATCTTTTTTTATAAGTAAAACCAACATATTTTAGCCATCATATGACCTTCCTAGCTGAAGTTCTTAAGCCATTAGTAAGTGTTCCACATTTTGCCCATTTGTCACACATTATGAGGACTGGTGTTCCTCATTTTGGAAAAGGGAGGTTGAGAGCTATGATCAAAAGACTCAATATTTAACAAATATGGCAACAGTGTAAGTGTAGTACCTTTAGCACTATACTATCAGACTCCCAAATTAGACAAGTTTGTAAGAAGCTCTGGAATTATGAATCATTTAAATTTTGTTTAAATGTTAAGCTTAAATTGATTTAATTATTTTGAAAACAAAATTCGGCCACAGCACCCATCCTCCCTGTACCATATTTTCTTTCAAACCAACAACCCCAGCCTCAGTCTTATTGTTTACTTATCCTTTAATTTCTTCTCTCATTTCCCCACTTGTCTGTCCACTTAAATATGTCCTGTATTTGTATCATACTTATAATTTATACATTGCAGTAAAAGTGACAGTCTCAGCGACAGCAATGTAATAAAATGACCTCTATACTTCCTAAATATTTGCAACAGTCTTTTCTGCAAATTGGGTACACCTATTTTATCACCTACAACTTCTTAACTAATAGTGTATAGTACATTCTGTAATTATGTTGGGATGCCGCAGTGGTACAGCGGTAGCGTTGTTACCTCACAGTAAGAGGTTCTCCTGTTCAATGCTTGGATGGGAGTGCCTTCTGTGTGGAGTCTGCATGTCCTCCCTGCGGTTGAGTAGCGTTCGAAAATCATGCGTGTGTAAATGGGCATTCCTTCATTGAAGGCTGGGCGTCGAGCTGGTACCTTGGCATTTTGTAAAAAAATCTACTGCCAATCATTAGCGGACTGGAGTTCCACTGTGGCGACCCATTACCGGGAAAAGCTGAAAGACAAACAAACATTCTGTAATTATGTTCTGTTTATCCTCCTATTTATCCACAGGCTGAACCTAACATATTCCAGCTGATCAGTATTCTATTCTGGTTAACAAATATGTTCCAGACAGGGATCAGTAACATTCCAAAACATCAGGGCCATCACAGAAAGGAATATTGGCAGACATATTCCACATCCACTTTAGCCATTCTCCACATTCCATGAAACAGAAAACCACTGACAAAGTTTTAAAAAGTTAGGCTGCCCTGTCCAGGATACCCTACCATTGCCAAACGTCATTTCAGGCAAAAAATTCAAACCAGTTACTCCACTGCCGTTACAGTGGATGTGCCAGCTAGGTTGTTAAGGGTCTAATTTACTTTTGACAACAGATAAAAATTGCCTTAGATGATTTTGCCACAAACAGATGTTGTAAAATATTCATGACTTCTGCAAAAATCAGCTGTTTCTTTCCTAAACTTATATTGCCACAACCCTGCACTATACAACACTGTATGTTATAAGTTAAATGTCCCATAGCCTACCTATGCTGATCATACTCTCACTCCATATAAGCACAGCCCTTGCCTTGCAACTTGTTACAACAGTAACAGACTGATATTGCTTTAAGTGACTTTGATCTGTCAATTTATCATTTTGATCAATAGTGCAAAAACAAAAGGAAAAACCAGTTTGTCAAATTCATATCACATGAAAAGTAGGGCAGCTAAAAAGTAGTCACACTTTCAGAGATTACTAATTTATATATATATATATATATATATATATATATATATATATATATATATTTTTTTTTTTTTTTTTTTTTAATAATTTTTCCATTTGGGGCAAGCCACCCACAGTTTCCATCCACAAAGCTGTCCTATACACATATATGCCCTCAGGGAAAAGGAACTTCTCTTACAGTAACCTCAAAGTATGCATAGTAGTGATTTTATATATATATATATATATATATATATATGTGTGTGTGTGTGTGTGTGTGTGTGTGTGTGTGTGTGTATGCACACACATATACATATGTGTATATATATATATATATATATATATATATATATATATATATGTGTGTGTGTATACATGCATACACATGCATATATATATATATATATATATATATATATATACACACACACACACACACACACACACATACACACACACACACACACACACACACACACACACACACACACACACACATATACATACATTTATATATTTATATATACACACACAAATTCCCACAACTTGCCTCACAGTTCACCTTTAAAAATATGGCTTCAAGAAAAAAGGATGCAGAGTGTTCCCAGCATACAATGAATAATGGTACCTGCTGTTAGTGTCAGATCAGACAAAATCACTTATTTAACATGACTTTTACATGTGAATATGTTTCAGAACCCCACTGATTGCTTAGTCACAAGTGAAGTAGGTGGGAAGTCAAGCAACCTGAATTAATATTCCACCTTCTCAGAGTTTGTGTAACCTCACAAGACAGACCGTCATTCTGGGAGCGGACAAAAAAAAAACACTGTTCAACCTTTTGCACTACTTACTTCCGCTGTGGCAACCCCTAACCAGGAAAAGCCGAAAAGACAAACAACAACAACTACAGTTAAAGTTACTATTTAGCCCACTTTAATAATGTTTCGTAGTTTAACAAATGAACAATTTTCATAGTAGACAGGGAGGGGAGGGGGCAGTGTTTACCTCAAATTATACACAGTAACTTGCTGTTACTGAGCCTTCAACCAAAGCAGAATTAGGCAACTCCAATATCGCAGAACTCATTCTTCATATTTGTAGGCTTAAAGAAATTATACAGAAACTAAGCAAAATTATGCACAGCTGCTTTTTTGTAGGTCAGTACTGATGAGCAGACAAATAAGATGCATTTAATTAAGTATGTATTGTAATTATAGCGAAATAGCAAGTTTGTTATTAGACGGAGCACCTAAATAAATTCTGGACTGGTTGATACTTTGACTATATGCAAGATAGTGTGCCAGAACACTTGCTTAAAAATTTACTTTTTGAAGTGACAGGACTACAGCCAGTTTATGAAATACCAGGTCAAGATTTTATTAAATGATATTTCAAAGTTAGGCAGCAGTTTATGAAATTTATATTTTCATTTACTCATTTGACCTGTTCAGTCTCAAAAGTAAAATGAAAAAAAGTTTGCTTGTACACTGATTGCATTTTTGTGTTTTCTGTCTTCCTCCAACACCAGTAATTCAGAATGTTTAAACGATGTAATCACCAGTCTCCTGACCTGAATCTAAAACCTTGTGTAGCAACAACATATTCTATACCATCAGCATATACAGCCACAGGGTACCCCAGATCATATTTTAACAGATGGAACAATGTATTCATTATCTGACTTTGAAACAGAGAACAAATCATTCATCATCATGGGAGCAGAATGTTACAGTAGCTCAATCTAGTCCTAAAAAATTCAACATGGACTAAAATACCACAGTCCACTTCCTATTGTTTTATTGTCTGCCCTTAGAATTCTCAATGGGCAACCTACTCTTGACCCAACAAACTTGTGTTTTCTTATAGAACTGTAAACCAACAACAATAGACCACAGCTCCAAATCAGGTGCAAAGTTTATTGGTTTAGCGATTTCTTCTCGTGACAGAGACTTCCACATAACAAACACACAATGCTAACCCAGCCCTTAAATATGGGTATTTAAGGGCTGGGTTAGCATTGTGTGTTTGTTCTGAGGAAGTCTCTATCATGAGATGAAAGCACTAAACTGGTATTTAAGGGCTGGGTTAGCATTGTGTGTTTGTTCTGAAAAAGTCTCTATCACGAGAAGAAAGCGCTAAACCAATAAACTTTGCACCTGATTTGGAGCTGTGGTCTGTTGTTGTTGGTTTACAGTTCTATAGTTCTACAGTTTGTTTTGGTGTGTTGTGTTTTCTTATAGGCAGCACAATGTGTGTAGAATGTATTCTCTTTTTCTGCCTTGGCATGTGTTTTTTTCCCAAAACTGAGCCATCGTTTTCTCTCACACATTTCAAGTCAACAAATCTAGATTAATTCACAAACATAGGAACATTAGCATTTTGTTTCTCAGCCACAGGCATTAAATCAGATACCTTTCATTTATAAAAGATCCTGGTGTGTGGAGCAAGTAAAGACACCTCATTCTTCAGTTTATACCAATCTGATACCAATTCATCAAGGTCTGCCACAGCTTGTTAAATAAGAAATCAGAATGCAAAGTCCCCTCAGTATCTTCTCATACATTTTTTTTTAATATGCCGATTTATAGAGTTCTGCTTAATTTATTAAATAAAAATGCTTGATGCCCAATTACAACTACTGTGGTTAAATAACACAACACCCACTAATGCAGGTGAGCAATGCCCACAGAAGATTTTATGCCTGGCATTGAAGGCATCCTTGGATCCTACTCTGATAGACATTTTGCATATCTGCAAAATGAATAGTATCAGAATTACTCTATCTAGGGATTGAAACTTTGTTTGTGGCAAATATGGCATATTGGAAGGATGGGTATATGTCTGAGAATTCCCATTCAATGAACAGGCTTTCCATCTATGTAAAGCACAGCTCTTCCCTAACACTATTCACGAGAAACCTAGACTACTGGATAGAAATTGGGAATACACCCCAAATATAGCACCTATGTTTCTAATGGATAGATGCAGCCTGTCAATCTTGTCCTAGCTTATATACACCCCTTAACCTTGCAGGATACAATTGGGATGATTGACTAGGCTTATAAAGGTTCCATTGGTTGTTATCCTACTATACACCCATGAACCTATGACAGCCTTACTATATCAAAACAAGTCACCTGGATAGGACACTGAAATGTGAGTGAAATTTGTGAACTCCATTGCTGCAGCAAAAGTATTAGATCCATGAGATAAAACACATAATTATATAGAAAGGTTTGTCTTTAACCATATCAAATTAATACACACTAGTGCTACTGCATGATTAAATTGTGCACATACAACCAAAAGAGCACATGCCCACACATGGTTCATAAATGGAATTTACAACACACACCTTCAGACAGGGTACTATCAACTGGCAAGCAAAAAGTAAATAAACTAAATACAAATAAGGCACAGAGCCATTTTAAAGTTTATTTAATTAAAGTATGGCTTACTTTGACCTCACTATGAGTGAATGCTTACATATAATTGTACATGTATGCATCTGATCCAAAATCAGAATATCTAAACACTAGAGATCCAAACAAAACCAGTCTACATGCACTACTTGCAAAAACAGCATAACTCAAAAAAGCAGGGAGACAAGCCTCCTTCTGCACTCCCTACCTCACAGCTTATATATACCCACAACTCCACTATTGCACTGTAATGGAAGAAAGGGGGAGAAAAACACACCAACTTCACCAGCAGCTATCATGACTCAACACACCGTGACAAAGCAAGCAGCAATTTTATTTCTAACCCTATACAAAAAGTAATACGAGAAATGAATACCAGTGTACAGTGTCAAACATTCCTTATTACCAGAGTTATAACTGCTAAAAATGCACAGTAGACTATCATTAGATCACTTTTTCTAGACCACGTCTAATTAGATAAACCTTGAATGTAGCCTACATCACACATATACATTTTCAGACCATATATAAAAATCCAGCTTTATTCAGTATTCAAAAATCCAACCTCAAAACAGTTCCTTCATAACAATGTTTAGTCCACACAGCCCCTCCGGGATATAGTCTGCCTTTTAACATAAGAAAAGGTCAAGGCTGCTGACCTATTTTAGAACCAACTTTTCTTTTATTAACAGTTTACATCTCCCAAAATGACTATGGCTGTACATGATAACATTGTTGTAAATTAGTGCCTAGCCATGCGATCGTCAAAACTAGTCTTAAAGGTAGACAATAGTACTTTGTTTACTTGCAGCTATATCTTCTTCTATCAACTAAGAATACATTGAATAAGGAACCTAGCCCTGAAGTGAGTCTTGTTTGTGTTGATTTAGGTCCCTTGTATGGATGTTTGTGAAACTAGAGGTTTTAAAAAGTAACAGAAAGTCAAATAAGATTGGCTTTTTTATGGCACAAAAAGTGAGACAGGTCACCTCAGATCAGCTAGTAACCAGAGTAAAAGTAGAAAGACAGCTGTGCTTATCAAAATAATCCAAGAATTTATGGCCTTTAATTTTCTTGGTTTAAAATTGTTGGGACCTTTCTAGTCAAGTGACTGGCCAGAATCTGTAAATACCAAAGGGGGCATGAAGTAATGTGCCAGAATTTGTACATACCAATAAAGGCATTGTATTCAATGATGGGTTCAATAAGGGAAGAACACAGTCCATCTCTTGGCATAAAAGGCTGTAAGACTGATTGGCCTATAATTGCCTGGGTCTGTAGAGGGACCATCTTTGTGTAGGGTAGTCACAGTGGCTGTTCTGCAGGCCTTGGACACACAAACTGTTCAATGAATGCCTGTCTATACTGTAAGTAGAAGCTCATAGTGAGCACTTGGCACTGATGAAAATGCAGTGTGGCATGTTGACAAGGGATTCAAAGAGTTGCTCCAACAGGATTTCAAGGGGAACTAAATTTTCAGGAATAATGGTGGCAACCATGTGTCCATAGGATAACGTTAGCACAACTAGCTATATCCTTGGGATCAGGATGTGTGATGTCATAGAAGAGAGAGAGAGTGCATTGGTAAACATCATTCCTTAATTTCCCAACATAACTGAAGGTCATTTCTCTCATTATCTGTAGTACCCTTAGTTCATACTCCATTTACATGTTCTAATAGTACTCGTGTTCCTTGCTGGCATGTTTCATTGTGGTCTTAAGACGGGATATTTCTTACTGTCTTATTATTTTCCTTGTATTAGTTTGTTAGAATGGGGGTTCCACTAGAGGGATTTATTGCAGAATTTAATATTACAGTTAGTGTGGAGGGATATAGACTTGTCTATGCAGTTGTGTAGATTCATGTAAAAACTGGAGGTGAATATGGCAGCCCTCTTAGATTGGTAAATTTGCAGGGGAGGGTTGGGCATTTGCATGTGCCTTCTACAAGCTGAAGTAGGTTAAATACATAAATAATAGCTACTGTAATATTTACGTTCAACGATGTCAGACATATACAGTCAAGCCATCATAATCTATTCCCCCATATACTAGAGCACACATGTATACAAAGATATGTCCACCAATTACAACCACTTTATTAACTATGTAAACGTCAGATGTCTGATTATTTACACATTTATTTGAAAAGAATGGACAAAGTATTTCAACTCAATTTTATCAGATGCATACAGTGCAACTCACTGCAGCTACTCTCAGCCTTACTGCACTCTTGCCTCTCAAGTGGGTGTCAGCCTGTTCCTTGCATTCTTTGTGCATCAGCTTACCCAAATGCACCATGCCATCATCTCTCCCCACATGCTCTGCCCTACACCATAATGTAGTACTTCACAGACCATATATGCAGTTAACTGTGAAAGATATGTATAAGGTGCAAATCATAGACTAGAGGCACATACAAGGTTGTAAAGTACAATATAAGGCCCCTGACTGAAATTTCAGCATTTGAGATGCTGAGTGCCAACATGCACAAATATATATACACATCTCAAAAATGCAGGAGAGAAGTGAACCTCAAATATCATTCTTCTCCTTTAAGCTTTTTTGCAAGAGGGTAAGCCTACCCTGTACCACCCGGATGTGGAGGGAAAGACCCCCAAACTTGTATATATTGATGCACCATACCTCAGAGAAAAGGAAATATTCTGAGAAATGGCCATGTCAGATTTAGTATATGCAAGTCCATGTTTTTTTTCAGCTGGTCTTCGTGTTTTAGGGCTTGCTCTAGCTGGTCCCACTAACTCATATGGTTACTCACAAAAGATACATAAGTAAGCAAGTAGTAATGTTAGACAGGGTGGGAGTTATCAGGAAAAGAATGGACATCCCATGAAGGTCTATTATTTCCTTGATAAGGGCTACACTGTCAAGCATTATTGACCCAAGAAAATGGGCTATTAGTGTATACACATTTTAATATTTTTGATGAAAAAATAGCTCCTCCATGTAATGTTTCAAACTTGCTGTAACATATGCAATTTTCATCAAAGAATTATTTTACATCCAAAATACAAGTTATAGACTCCCACACAGACAAACAAGTGCCCAGCTACTTTCTTGACTTATGTTTCAATGTGATCAAATTAATTAAAAACAGTGCAAAGCATTGCAACACCATGTGTCTCAATGGTCTCTGATTTTACTCTGTCACTTTGTAAGATTTGTTGTTTCTGATAAATTGCTGAAGATTACAGTCCACATATGAAGCCAGACATTATAGCTTTCTTACTATTTGTTGATGGAAACCCTCTTACTCCATTTATTAAGTCAACTTTTTTTTTTATAAATATAACTCACATTAACATGTTTTAGGACTTTTTCCCCTCATTATTGTAGGCTGTACCTAGAATTCATATGCAAAGAAGCTTAAGGTACAAGTTCAGTCTATGGTATGCTCACGCTTCTCTCAGAGAAGCTCACACTAAATTACATTAATTTCATTTTTCCATGCTCTCCAATAACTTTTGCAGCTTGAATTATAATTTTACACTCAAAGCCGCATTTAGTAAGCATAAAAAAGATGGCAACTTGTGCTTCAAGAAAGCTTAACTGGGCAGTACCTGTACATTAATACCTTATCAGATAACGTTCTCCAACAAGGTATTAGTGTACATTTTGCCCATTATCTAAAATGTGCTATTTCATGAGCAGCTACTCCACAAACCTGCTTTCACTGCTGATTCAGGTTGGTTACAAAATAATACAAGAAAATGAAGTGTTTAAAAGGCAGCAGACTTTGAAAAGACAGAAGTTGTGAATATGCATAAATGTTGATAGAGACAGTAAAGGATGAAGACTGGCCAAGGAGATCGGGAAGCAAGAGGAAGTGGAGTAACAACTGCCCAAAGACACAAACCTACAATCAGCTAACATATCGGGAAACTTTAGCCAGATTAGTCAGAAATCTATTGTTCTTAACCATCTGACTTCAGAATTGTCAGAGCCTTGACAAGGATACTAACCTCTTTATCCACAGCCAGCAATTGGTCTCCAGCAAAGATGTTCCTGTGGAAAGTGGAAATCATGCACTGCCTTAGTGGAAGGAAAACTAGCAGTGCATTCTGACATATTTTATGTGTAATTGTACACCGCACACATCCACCTATAAACATGTATACCAATTCACTGCAATGCATAAACTGTAGGACTTTTGCTGTATTCCAAATAGTCTGTGTATCTCTGAAATTGCTGTACTCTGTGTGATGTCCCCACTCTGGGCCAGTAATTAAAGAGCCTCAGTCCTCACCACTGGCACTTGAGAGGGACGTTCACTTGGAACAAAAATGGATACACTCAATATTTCCAGACGCAGCTCTCTGCATCAAGCACAACTTGAGCAAACAGGGAACACACTCAGTCCAGGATCTGGTTTTCTCAATCTGTTGTTCTCCAGGCCCCCAGTAAGACTCCCCCACTGGCACAGTTATAGAGTTGAGACCTCAGCCAAGTGTCCAAGCCACGTCCTCCAGCACGCTCTCTGTGAAACCAGTGCTTCGTGTCCCCTGCTCCAAGTAGCGGGCGCACACACACACACACACACACACACACACACACACACACACACACACACACACACACACACACAAAAGACTGGCACAGATTTAATAGCTATGCCGCCTTTCTGCCCAGATTATAAGATAGTTATACTGCCACCAGACACCCCAGACCAGCTACTCTAAGGCTCTTGCAAGGGTACTGAATTATATTGAGTGAAATTAATATTAATACAAATGGTAGTTTGACCAATACAGTAAGGCTTCCAGGAGTGGCCACAGTGTCATCAAATAGATAGAAGTACTCTCAGAGGTTAAAATGTTCTCAGCCACAATGTTTGTTTGTGTCTTTCGGCTTTTTCCAGTTAGGGGTCGCCACAGCGGAACTCTGGTCCGCTAAATGATTGGCAGTTGATTTTTATGTACCGGCTTGCCAGGCCTGACGCACAACCTTCAACGAAGGTACGCCCATTCACGCATGTCTCCATGCAGAATATGCTCTATTTGAGAATCGAACCAGACAGCGTCTTACTGTGATGCGACAACACTACCATAGCACCACCACCGCGGGTGTTCTCAGCCACAATGAAATGTTTAAATATAGTTAAATAATAAAAGAACATGAAAAATACTAAATATCTATTTACAACAAACACCAGAGTTTCAGTCAAAGGAAATATTAAAAATAACACAGGGGATATGTTCACACAGAGAAAAAAAATACTTAACTAATCTCACTGTATTTTCCTGACTGATCTAAAGAATTATTCCCAGGTTACAACCTAAACAAGGCAAGATGAAGCAAGTGAGAGATCCTTCTTTGTCAGGTTACAAAAACAGAGTGCTCCAAGACTTCAGTTTCACCTAGTATTAACATTATTTTTGGTGATGGATTACAGAATGACATTACACACATCTGGTCATCTGACTTCTGGTTCCCATGCTTCTCCCCTTGGCTATAAGCTGTCAGGATTTCACACATGTGTCAGTAATACACACACACATGCACGCATGCACATCCACACAGCCTTGCTAAGATCTGCTGCAGCTCCTGGAAGTCATAAAACAACTTCAAACCTCCACCCTTCCAGAGTAGCAACTAGTCCATCCAAATGACAATGCAGGAAGCTTCCTAGTACAGACTTTTTGACTCTGGCTGCATTGAGAACTGTAAGATAACATCTTTATGGCCTATGTCCGGTAATTTAATTTCAGAATATTTTCAAAGTTTGAGATGAACCCCTTCTCTTCCCATATCCCCAGTTAAAACATATACATTTAAAAACAGTTACAATAATGCATGTGCATTTCTTTTTATGTATAGCAGGGCCCACTTAAGGTACATTTTTAACACAAGCAGTTTTACAAATACATTTTTCAACAAGCATCTATACAAATCAGTTTGATATACAAATTACACAATTCTTTACAAAATACCAGCTAGATGTGCTGGCATATGTTACACATCCACTGCCCTACTTCTCCTGGCATAGCTGGCAATAGCTTACATCGTCACACTCAGTATTGTCAAAGGGAAAGAATCTTTAAACCCACCCATCCAAACATCCCATTAACATATAAGCAAACAAATAAAATAACTGTGTCTGAACCCTATTTATGTATTAACATTACAATGCTGTAACTCATTTGCAGATGGTGTGCTAATGACAGCAGTCATAGATATATCCTAGACAGGAGTATTACACGTATACAACTCACATGTAAATCATGTAGCTAGGACCCAGTTTTTGAATTGCTTGCATGTATCAGCATTGTATTGCTGTAACTTGCACACTACATCAAGAACCCTGTCAATGAATGATCATGCTATGATCACTGCTAAGATCATCAAATAAATCTTTACTACAAATCTTTAAAACTAACACTGCAGGAGACTCCTTGTACTCTTCCTATATCTCAAAAAGCTGGAACCCCCTCCCCCATAATCAGGGGTATAGCCAGAGATTTACTTTTTGTACTCAAACCCAATGTTACTGCTCCCACTACCCACGTGTCACTTTAAAAATGTACTCAACCCTCAAAATGCTACCCCCAGATACATGGAAAGAAGCATGTTATTTTCAACTGTTACCATTTATTTCCATAAAAGGCTAGTTTTAGAGATGTTTTCCTTTTGCACAATAATTCTTTGCATACAGCTATCCCGTGAACATTCATTTACACAATTCCAAACATTCTGTGCTTTTTGAGTGCTGACATTTCCAAGAGGTGGTCAGAAAAAATATACTCATTTCAGTACAATGAGTATGCCTAGGTACACCCTTGTTCATAATATTAGAACCACTGACAGCACACACCAGTTTAAAAAACTACTCAAAAATATCTGACACTTGGCTTTGCTCATGCAACACCCCTGGCTGACCTCCTGTTATAATTAGTACACTCTCCATTAATTATTTAGCCTGTCTCTTCAACAGTGATCCCATTTGTATTATGATTTATCTTTTTTTCTTTTTATTCTTAAATGTGTGATAAATCTAGAATTATATTCCCTTTACAAATGTAAATTAATACTCATAGGCTCTCTGTTAATAGTATCTCTATGTTAAGTTCCATATCTGATGTTGTATCTGTTAGACTTGTGTATCTACTATAACTTATGTTGTATATATAGTTTTTCGTGCTATATTTACTGTTACTAATGTTTGTTGTATGTACTGTTACTTTTTGGGGAGCTTTTCTCCTTGGGCCTCCACAAAAATGGGCTCTGCCTAGTCAGACTTTTCTGGTAAACAAATGTAAAATAAGATGAATGAATGAAAGAAGTGTCATTGTACATCATGTTTACATTGGTACAGTAATACGTCATTTATACTCTAGTACCAGCAACCTGTCTCTGAACTGTTCAAAAATCTCTCCAGTTCTCACCTTGGAATTTACAACCAGCAAAATTTCTCCTAATTGCATTCTAAACTGCAAGAACATTAACAGTACAGAGTGATTTGCAAATGCTTTAAAGCTAACAACTAGTCTGTCTGCATGTCAAGTTCCTCAGTTGCTTGTTTAGTCCTTCTGCACAATGTATCAGCTATACCTCAGTGCTACACAGTGTGTACCAACATTTTCTCTTGGATATAACAGTATTATTAGTGTGACTCTGTGTATAAAATCTTACAAAGGAGGTTCCCATTTTCTGAATTTTGTAGCATTTACTTTATACATTTAAGTTATTTTTTTTTGGACAGGAGAGGATTAAAAACAAATGCTGAACTTGCATCAATTGCACCATAGTGACTCTACAAGACTTCTAATTTTTCTGCTTACTGATTGTGACTCAGGTGTTTCCTGTAAGCCAATCACTCTTAAGGGAGCCTTACAAGCATTAATTCTACCAGCATAGCAAGATAACTAGCAATTACATTACACAGGGGCACATAATGGCATGCATGTCATAGAAGAACAATTCTTTAAGTCTTCTCAAAATCTTAGCCTGTTTTGCCCTTTTCATACTTCATGCAGAATAAGTAAAACATCCAAAGTAACATTTACATCACAAGCAAACAAATTATTTACAGCTCAATTGTAGGACAAAATCAAAGAAAATGAGGAACTCTTACAGGCAATGACAGCCATACCCTTATGTACAAGTCATAGGTTGATACTAGGCTATCGGCCCTAGGGCCTATACAAGCCTAGCCATAACAATTCCCTGAATATTTCTTCCCACAATATTTACTTCCCTGGACCCCTGTCTAGCAGGGCGACTGACGTGATCCCTGGGGTGAATTTCTTGTCTCCCATCCAATCATCAAGGTTCCTCTTGAAGAGGGCCAAGGAGGCACTCTGCTTCACATGTATGGGCAGCCTATTCCAGAGTATGGGAAGTCTCTGGATCAGGAACCTATCCCACCAGCATGTTTTGTTCATTGTGATGATAAGGTTTAGATCCCTGGAGCGTGTGGCTCTGAGGGATTGGAATTTCTTTAAGTGGAGCATGTCCGACAGATCGGGGTTTGACATGGCTTTGCATGTTAAGCAGAGATCACCTCTGAGTAGACAATATGCCACAGAGTATAGCTGGAGTTCTTTTAGATGGTCAGCATATGGCATCTGCTTTAGGCCTGTGATTGTTTTAGTGAGGCATTTCTGTGGCCTTTCCAGCTGTTAAAGATGTCTTGTCAGGTACATACCAAACGGGGCGTTGTACTCTTTAATGGGTCTAATGAGGGATGAGTACCGTGGGACAATGACCTCCTTTTTTCTGGATGAAAAGCCCTTAGTGATGAGGTGTGCCACATAGATGGATTTCCTGCCTGTTGTGGTGATGGGGTTATCGAAGATGAGACCACTATCCACCTGTGTCCCTAAGTCTCTCATCACACTTTAATTGTTTAGTGTACTGCCACCTATGTGGTAATTCATGTTTTTTCCCAAAGGGGATAACTATATATTTCTTGGCATTAAGCTTGATCCCATGGCTCTGGCATCAAGCATCTGTTTCTGTTAGGCCCTTTAGTAGACTATCCACATCATTTGAGGGATTCAATAATGGCTCCCAGTTTGCAGTCATCTGCGAACTTTGTTAGTTAGAGTCGTTTATTGTTGGCCTGTACTTCAGAGAAGTAGATGTCAAACAAGATTAGTCCCAGGACTGAACCCCGAGGTACTCCATTTGTCGAGCTGGATTTGGAGTCTGCTACTTTTACAGTCTGGGTTCTGTCAGTAAGGCAGTTGGCAACTCATCGAGTGAAGTAGGGATTTATGCCCAGCTTAGTAAGTTTATCTATGATTCCAGAGTGGGGGATGGTGTTGAAGGCATTGGCAAGGTTTAAATAGGCTGTGTGGACCTCCTTACCCCCATCCACAGCTCTGGAGACTGATTCGAAGAAGTCAGTCAGGTTCAGGAGACAATAGCAGCCCTTCACAAACCCAAACTGGGTGGGATCCAGTGTTTGAAGGTTGCCAATTTCTTTCTTTATAAGTTCCATGATAATGCATTCCATGCCCTTGCAGATCAGGCTCGTCAGACTGATGAGACAGTAGTTCACAAGGGGGATCCATCTTGGATCCCAGGTAGTGGGATAACTGCAGCTGTGCGCCACTCAGTGGGCACTAAACCTGAGGTGAAGCTATGATTAAACATGACACTTAGGTGAGGTGCCACTTCATTTTGTAGTTCATGTACACAGCCCGGTATGTCATCTGGTCCCATGGATGCTGTATTCTTAGCTTTGGAGAGAGCGGTTTCTACCTGTGTGGCCATGATTACTGGAATTTGGCAATATTTTGGTATTGAGGTGGGCCTTTTAGGAAGTGAGGGGGGTGAAGTTGGTACTAAATCAATCTGCCAGGATATTGGCAATATCCTTGGGATCAATATATTTAATGCCATTCTGTTGTAGCTCAGAGCAGATCTGAGCATTGTTATTTAGATTCTTGACATAACTATAGAATGCCTTGTGGTTGTCTTTGGAATCTTTGGCAATTTAATTTCATAACTAGCTTTGGATGATTTTATGAGGGATCTCAGCTTCTAACCGAGGCTGGTAAGGGTGTTTTTTGCATCCTGGGATTTTTTTTTCTGCAACAGTTTCTTCCTTCTGTTGTATAGTTTGTTTATGGTAGGGGACTACCAGATTGGCTTCCTTTTTTTGTTGGATATTGCCTTGGTTCTATTTGGGATGGCACGATCCATGCACGAGTGGATGTGCTCATACAGTGCCTTAGTGTAGGATTCAGCAGTCGAACGTTCAGCTCCCATCTGCATGGGTGTCATGAAGTTTGTCATTTCTGACTTGAGTAGCATGAAGTTGGCTTTGGAGAAGTTTTTTATGGAGGTTTCCTTACTAGGGATGTGGATGTCAAGGGTGATTAGCTTATGGTCAGACCTGACCAATGAAGGGGTGACCACTGGTGTGGAGCACCTATCTCCCATGTTGGTAATGACCAGATCTAGGATATTGGAGCCCCTGGTGGGACAATGGATTAGTTGATCCAAGGCACTGGAATTTATGAATTCCAAGAACCGTTGGGGAAAAGGTGTTAGCACCAGAGTAGTTTTCCCAGTTAATGGCAGGGCAGTTAAAAATCACCCAGTATTAGGGTGTTTGGTCACATCTTAATATTTTCCAGTATGTTTAGAAAGGTTTTGTGAGAATCTTGGGGCATGATGGGGGATCTGTAGCAAGCTACAATTTGGAATGCAGTTTTACTTAGTATTAGTTGCACCTGGAGAATTTCACTCCTCCACCTTTAGTGTTTCGGTCTTGGTTTGGTGGCCAAAATGTGTGGTAAGAGTTGTAGCCTGGTATTGCAGGGGTGCTGTCTGGAGCCTTGAACGAGGTCTCAGTTACTGCACAGATATAGATCTTCTCCATTTTTAGGAGTGCCTCGAGAGAGAGTGAATTTTGATGTTTAGACTTCTAGCATTGAGTAGCATTACCTTCAGATTTTGCATGCGTGTATCTGTTACAGTGGTGGTTTTGTCCTTTGAACTTCACCTAAAAAAGGCACTATAGGGGTGGCAAGAGCTTTAGCCAGTAACCTGAATTCTGGGGGCGACAGGTGCCGGCCATCTCTGGCAAAGCATCATGGTTTGTTGATCATGTCGTCCCAGGCAGACAGATACTGATCCCCTTTGAATGACACCAGAAGCTTAGCCAATTGTTGAAGTCAATCATTTTGTCCTTATACTGTGGTATTATTCTGGGTGAAGGCTGGATGCTACTCAGGGCTGGGGTCATACCTGCCTGAGCCACTTGATCCAAGAGCTCTTCCATGTCTCTTTTCATGTAGTCCAGGGAGGTACGTCTCAAGTCATTCACTCCAACATGGACAATGGACAATGACAGAGTTGTATTTGTACTTGTTGTGGAGTGACTTGAGTGCATGCGTTATGTGGCAGATCCTGGCACCTGACAGGCAGCTGACTGTAATTTCCTCCTTGTTCAGGCTGGTGAGTGGGACATCAGAGTGCCTGACTATAGAGTCACCTATGACTAAAGTTTTGGGTACATTGTCTTGCCTTAGGGGCTGTTGTTGGGTGGCACACTGGTGTTGTGAGCTATGTGTCAATTTGGTTGTGACTGGCGTTTCAGCTTTGGAGGTCCTTGTTGCTTGGGCAGGTTAATGTTAAGGGCCTCCACATATGTGGGTTTTGTGTTGCTATGTGTGAGTGTTGATGGTGTGGGTTTTGAAGGGCTATGTGTTGCTTGAGGTGTAGTGCAGGTGTTAACCTTCTCCTCTTGACTGTCTAGCACAATCTTGGCTGGAGAGAGTTTTGCTTCCAGCTTGGCTATATAAGTGCATCTCTTGCAAGTTGTAGTGTTGGGAAGTAGGAGAAGATGTTGTCTGTGTACATGAGACAGTTGCTGCATTGCCCCTGTATGCCCAGATTCACCAGGTTGACAGGAGAAATCACTGGAAGCTGACACTTGGACATGACTGTGCAATTATAGGCTGTTTAGTGCCTCCGATTAATTTCTCCTTATTAACAAGGAGAGTTGAGTGCTTGTATCAGTTTAAGGCTTCTTAGTGCTTTCCAGCAGGTTCTAGAGCAAGTGCTAGTCACAGGGGTTCAGATTTTTAGTGCTACTACTGAGAAACCAGCTAGTTCTAAGGGAAAATTTGAAGAGCAGACTTTCTGGCAACTGGAATAGTTTAACCATAGCCCCGCAGTGCTGCACGATGTGAAAAACATGCAAACACATGCGTTTTTAAGCCAGAAAGTTGAAAGGGATAGAAATCAGCCCAAAATGGCTAATAAAATTAGAATTTCAGAGCTGGAAACCACTCCTCTAGCGTTAGATAGGCAGTACAATGCTCACCAGTCCCACTGGTAAGCAGTAGGACTTCCCTCTACCACAGCAAGGTCTGGATAGCTCTCAACACAGAAAATAAAGTCCTGAAACTGGCAAAGCCTGGTATCTGGACTATACTAGCTAGGAAAGGTGGGAAACGAGCAAACAAGATAGTCTTTTTTGTTTTTTGGGGGTTTTTTTTGTTAAAATAGGCTAAACAATGTAATAATACAGTAAATAAACACAGAAAAGGCTAACACACTCGAGTGTGTAGCCGTAAACAGTAAATGCAATTAAAACTACAAAATTAGCAATTTAAAACTTTTTAAATAAAGCAAGGCAATTGCACAACTGAAAAATTATTTAAGAGGCAGTAATACAGTAGAATAAGCAGCTAGTCTACATATACAGAAAAGTCTATATATACAGAAAAGCAGCTAAAACAACGCAACAATTCAGATGCAGTGCAACCTAGAGCACTTGAGTTGTGGCAATATTAAGGCAAATACAGTTTTAATAAATGCACTAAACTCTATTTCCAAAATGTTTGCGAAGCACAGTCAGAACATAAGGAGATTCAGGCAATTTTTTATTTTTTTTAAAGAAAGGAAAAAAGGAGGAACAGAAGGAAAGAAACTAAGTGGGTTGGCCTTCTCAGGTGTTCTCTCTGTATTAGGTAGAATGAGCTAATTACACTAGACTGGAAGGAGTGTCCAAGATCAAATTTAGAGTAGGGGTGGGCAACTGCAAGGCCAGCAGGTATAAAGACAAGATGCCAATAGGGAGGGAGGGTGAGAAGCTATTTTAGGCAGAAAACTCTACAAAAATGTTTATCACAGCAGAAAACCAGCAGTGAGCCAATAGCTATGAAATTCAGTACAAGTATGCAGTTTACAATAAAATTGTTATAAATATCTAGAATAAGCAATAACTACTAAAAATAAGCATAAAAAACAGGCTACTTATTGCTATATATCACAGATCAGGTGCTCCTTCTCAGATAGCTCTGTGTGTAATGGCTGAAACACTCAAGTTACCTTCTTAAGTAACAAAGTTGAAACCTGAAACAACTTTAAAAGAAAGCTCAAAAGAACCAATGAGGTGCTTTCTCCAAGCCGTAGACCTGGCAACCCAACTAGACAATGACCATAAACAGTAAACTCTCTCTGAAGTGGGGGATGGTCTTTGCTAAATAAGATGGCCTGGACAATGAGCTCAGAAAACAGCCTCTAAAGCAATTAGGCCCACAAACAGAATCAGGAATATGGAGAATATTACAGCTACTATCTAAACTATTTTAGGCAGAACACACTACAGAAATGGTTATCACTGTGTCATACTCAAGATAAATGATCACTGTTGAAATAATGCTACCTTTAGAAATGGCATTTAATGCATCATGATGCAACAGGTGACATATACAATACCTACAACAATATGACACAGTACACAAATGTACACTCCCTGCATGCCCAAGGAAAACAAAATCAATGGAGAAATTTACCAGCACCCAGTTTCCAGAATGGAACTATTCCAAATGGAGTGTGCTAAAGCTGTGGTTTACTACATTTTACTAGCATCTGATGTGTTCTGCAGGTTATTGCTCCCATAATTCCAAGTAAAATAATACAGCTTTCAGTAATTTAACTGTCTTGGAGTTTGCATAAAAGGTCACTAGGTATGTGAGAGAGCGAAGCTCCCACATATGATAAGGAAGAATTCACTCACTGTTGTAGAATATACATGTACCTCATAAGCATGTAAGACAATGTTCCAATATGACCTGTAGTCAACCTAACTACTAGGCAACACACTTCTACTATAGTCCCTTCTGCAGGGCATCTCCCACCAAAAAATAAGCATTTCCAGTCTAGTAACTTTCAGAAATACCCTGGTCCGATACATTTTCAACAAGTCCAAATTTATATGTCCGTGTTATAACAAATGTTAAAAGTCCTGTGATAGTTTAAAATTCTCTCTAATCTTGAAGCACATACACATGAAACATGGCCCTCTATACTTCTCTAAAATAGCTTGTCCTTGACAAGGTTACCTCTGCACCTTTAAGCAAATAAATAGCTTATTTATATATTTATCCTTTGGTTGTCCAGGTTAGTCACCTCTTTTCAGGGTAGACCCAAGGTGGTATTTATACTACCAGGGGAGATTTGTTCAGGACATCAGAGTAATACCTCACCATAACAGTAGATGTCCTTGCCTTCACCGCTGCAGTATTCAAAACATATGGTTCCCCTGCCGTGGAAGCCCAACATCCAGCAGTGTACTAAAGACTCCTGTTATTTTAAAAATGTATACCAAATGTCACCAAATGCTCCCTGTACAACATATGGCACAAAAGTGACATTCAGCCCTACCAAAAACAGACCAGATTGCCCCAGGATGAACACCAGTCCAAGGAACCCAAGAGGTAACATGTACATCCACGAAAGGTGAAGTAGGGGGATGAAGGGAGGAAGCAAATACTGCAGCAGTGAAGGCAAGGACATCTACAGTTATGGTAAGATTTTACACAACTGCACTATGTCCTTACATTCACTGCTGCAAGATTCAGAACATGTGGGAGAGTGCCAAAGCTCAAGAGGAAACTTGGGAGGAGAAAAGCGCAGAATAGTCCCATAAAAAACCATGAAGAACTGAACTAGCAAAACCAGCCCTAGCTCCATAGATAAAATCCAACTTGTAGTGCTTTGTAAAGGTATGCACAGAAGTCCAGGTAGCTACTTCAAGAATAGAATATTTAAACCTTTGAAAAAAGTACCAAAAGAAGCCACAGCTCTAGTAGAATGAGCCTTAATTGAAGAAGGAAGGCTCTTGTCATGAAATATGTAACAAAAAGAAATAGACTTAGAAATCCAAGAAAAAATAGTTTGCTTGGATACAGCAAGTCCCAAAGATCTAGACTGAAAACAAATAACTGATCAGATTTTCTAATAGCCTTAGTCTTATCCAAATAAAACCTGAGTCGCCTAAGCATGTCCAAAATATGCAGCACCTTCTCAATGTCAGTTTGTGAAGAGGGGGAAAAAGTAGGCAGATTAATAGACTGATTAAGTGATAGCTCATTAACCACCTTTGGCATAAAACAAGAGTTGGTGCTCAAGGACATTGCGTCCTCATGAAAAATCAAAAAGGAGGACAAGCCATAAGAGCCTGGAACTCAGACATTAGTCTGGCAGAAGTAAGTGCTAACAAAAGAGCAGTCCTTCAGGAACAATGTTGTAAGGAAGCTGAAGCAGAAGGCTCAAAAGGAGCCCATGTCAACTTCTCCAAAACAAATTAAGATCCCAGGGAGGAGGGACAAGCTTCCTGGGAGGTCTAATATTATGGACACCTTTAAGTAACTGTTTCACCTCAACTCTAGCAGCTAAAGGAGGAGAAAAAGGCAGACAAGCAGAGATAGCTGATAGGTGGACCTTAGTAGAAGATTAGGCCAAACCAGCATTGAGCAGCTCGCACAAATAAAAGAGAACCAAAGGAGTATCCACAGTAAGTGGGCCCTGGTTATGAGAGAGAGATGGATGCCCATAAAAGAACAGGATTTCCACACCATGATGTATCCCTGATGAATGATCGACAGAAAACAAGAATTCACAGTGATCTGAAGCCAAACCGGAAGAGAAGAATGTGGCTGGAAAGAGACTGATAGTCACGGAGCACCAGGTTTGTCCAGAAAGGAAGGCTTTGGAGTCCCTGAAAACTGAGTAGCCTTAGCAGGAGTAGACTGTTTGGCACTCCTCTTACCATTAGTAGGATGTCGTGATTGCCAACAAACAAATGCAGGCTTAGCAGGATAGTTTTTCAGAAATTTAGGCACAGGAGAAACAGACACATTTTAAGTTCCTGTAAGGCCTTGCCCTTATCCTGAAGGGAAAAACAAACCAGCAGCTGCTTCCCCAAACAAAAAGCTTAGAATCCAGATGAGCATTTATCATCATCAGCTCAGGGTTGAAGCCTAAGCCAAGAATACCTCCTCATAAATGAGCCAAAAATAGCAGCTCTAGAAGGGGCAGCTGCTGCATTATAACTACATTTAATAGAATGACAGATGACTTGACATAAGTCCAACAAGGAAAGAACAGATGTTTTTCCCTCAGAATCTGGAAAATCAGAAATAAGTTGACAGGCCTGTGAAAGAAAAGCCAACACATACCTAGACATATGGATTTGATAATTAATACCCCTAGGAAGCTATGGTGGTAGAAGTGTAAACCTTTTTAACCAGCCTGTCCATAGTTCTTCTGTCCTTGTCAGAAGGCAACAAATTGGGTGAAGGAAGTAAGAGTCAGCTTATCAGAGGCTACAGACACTACAGAGGGGTCAGCAGCAGGACATTTATATAAAAAACAGCAAATCTCAGGAACCCTATAAAACCTGTCAGGCTTCTTGGGGGCAGGTGAGAAGAGAATCGGACACATGACAGGCATTGGAGAAAGCATCCAGTAAAGCCACAAAAACAGGAGGAATAGCCACAGGTTTAGAGATTCATCAGCAGAATCAGACTCATCCTCAGAAGAATCCTGGGCTCTAGGCCTTTTAAGAGGAGCAGAGGACCAAGGAAGAGCAGGAACTAAAACCCCAAGAGGAGGCTTTAAGGACATCACAGAAAATAACCAGAGTAAAAGCCTGCTACTCACTGTGAGGATCCCTAGAAGCAGAACAAACATGTTTAATTTTTTGTTTCATTTTTAATGTCTTGATAAGGCTCAGAAGAAGGATGACAGTCTTCCCCAATCAAAAACTGAGGAACTCCCCGGCTTCTCAGAAAAAAAAATCAACTGTGGTCCCCTCGTAAAAAAAGTCAACTGTGGTTCCCTCAGAACATCTGAGACAGATGCCTGCAAAGCCTTCTTGCATGTGCTGCCAGCCAGATCCTCACCCTTCTCCAACATGGTTGCTTCAGAGAATCTGACAACACAGCCGGGCAAGCCTCCAGGTTCATAACAACCTTGGAAGAAACACTTGTCAGAGGCTGGACAGCAGAAGATTCCAGTCACCTTCTTCCCTAATGGCTGACCCTCAGGGTGGGATATTCCTTCCATTTTACCTTTAGCGAGTAGCTTAAGATGCTGGTTATCAAGGTACAAGGAAAGGGAAGAAAGTCTACAGTGAACAGTTTTTGGGACAAAAGCCTGACAAATAGAACAAGATGTATGCTCACGAGAAGTACCTAGGCAAGAGAGACACATCATTATTTTATTTTATTTTTAATTACATTTGTTGACCGGGCTAGTCTAGCTGGATATATGTTCATTTTCAGTAGAGGCCCGGGGAGAAAAGCTCCAAGCATGAACAGTGACAAAGTTAACAATATAAAAAGACATGATAAAGCAAATACAGAGGCAGCATTGTTCAAAGAAAAATTAAAAATTATAAACTATAAAAATGTTAGTAAGAAATTATACTAAACAATATACTATACACATGAGAAGGTATGAGCAAGACTCAGTTAAGAGAAAAAGAAGTTATATTTTATCCTCATATTATGAAGAAAAGGGTAATAGCTAGATTTGGAGGCATAGGATAGAGGAGTAGAAAAGGAAGGGAAAAAAGATATGAGTCTGGGTCTGTATGGAGAATCTGGCTCCCACACAGGCATTTACCCTTCCTGGATGACATTAACCCCAAGGAACACAAAAACAAGAAAAAAAAACAAAAAAAAACAATGGGGCACATATCTTGCAATAATAGCAAACAGGCACAGTCAATCACCGGAGAATGAAAATACATTCAACTGGCAGAAAACAGACAGATGATGTAAAAGATACATTCAGACTGGCAGCAAAGAAGTTCTGTTTTTGTTAGGCCTGAACATCACCTTTATGCCCTACTTTACACAGGGAGCGTTTGGTGATATTTGGCTTACCTTTAAAACAACATGAGTCTCTAGTAGACTAACTGAACGTCAGGTTTCCATGGCAGGGGAACCCATATGTTTTGAATACTGCAGCAGTGAATGTAAGAAAATCTTCCCCTATTTATCATTTTTGTGAGTGGTAACATTGAGATTTTGGAGAAGCGCTTCCTGTTTCCGTTCCAGGAACAGATGCAGCCTGAAGAAACAGGAAGGAGAGAAGAAGATGGAGTAGTGAAAGAAATGAAGGTGAAAGCAAATATTGAGACTGGAGAATGTGTGCAGATTCTGAGGAAATTTGTCAAAGAAACTTGTTTGATGGAGATGAGTCAGCAAATGAAGGATGCATAATTACAAACCTCCAATCTGGAGGGTAGTGGGATAATTTACTTAAAGAAATGGTGCTGCAGAGTGAGCCACAATGTAAAGGAGATATATCTATCTCTATCTCTATCTATACAAGGCAAAAGTGGAGTAGCAGAAAAGAAGACAGAAGAAAATTAAAATGTGGTAAGGATTCAAAGTAAAGAAGACAAAGAAATAGACAGGTATGAAGTGTGGGACAATTTAATAGCTCCTTTGGATGTAAAAAAATCCCATGAGGGAAGAGCATTTATTCCCATTAACAAAGACATTTTGTGACATTATATTTGAGACTTTTTTCAATAGAAAATTTTCTTGGAAAATATGGGAAAAAAAGAGACTATAACCAATGGATCTTTGTGTGATGAAAGCATTTAACAAAGAAATAAAAAAGAAGATTCGCGTACAATTTTGAACAGAGGTAGAAAGAGACTTTGAAAGGACATTTGAAAGCTTTATGTGAAGTACTGGACATTGCAAAAGTTTATGACAAAAGGGATTTATGGACAGCTGCCTGGAATTGTAATATTATGTTAAAAATAGAATATATATACCAAGCATGATAAATACGGAGGGCAACAGGGGTGTTGTAAAATACTGGGACAAACAAAAACATTTTTTTGTGGAAAAGAATATTTGATAAGTAACTGTAGATAAATAAAATGTTATATTTGTGGGGAAATGATGAAAAAATGTGAATTGAAATGTTATCAATGTAACAAAATTGGACATTTATGGATGAAATGCAAAATCAAAAATAATAGTAAGGAAAAGAAAAAGAAAATGAACACAGAAGAAATTTTAATAGCAGTAGAAACAGAGCAAAAATTAGATGAGGGGAAAAAAACAGAGGCTATAGAAGAAAGTTCTGAAATAAGTGAAGAAGAGGACAACCTGAGAGGCAGTAAAGAGAATTCTATTGAATTCTATTGGTAAAAGGATAAACATCAGAAAAATAAAATTTGAAGGGATAAGTACAAAATAAATAAATAAAGGAAATGGGTGAAAAATAATACATACAACTAAAGATTGGGGCTTGGTATAATGGCTAAGGTGTTAGAGTCACAAACACTAGGTACAGTGTTTGATTCCTACTTTTGGAAAGAAAATGGTTTAGGCTTATGATGGCCTGTTAAGAAAGCTAGCCTAGTAATGAGCTATGAATTTATGAAACCATGAATCTAAAGAAAAAGGAAAATGAAAAGTGTAGACTACTTTCTATAAATGTCAATAGTATTAAGAATATAGCAAGAAAAGCAATTTTGCAGTGGTGTAATACATGCGCTGTAGATGCAATTATTTTTAACAAATGAAGAAAGATTATTAACAGAGAAACTATGGGGAGGAATGACTTTGGGAATAAGAAATGTTCTAGAAGAGCCATATTCTGTAGAAATACAGTAAAATATTAGATGTGACTTTAGCAAAAATGGGAAAATTAACCATTGCAGATTTAAAATGGAAAGATCAAGTACATAGAATTATACGATTATACTAGCTGCAAAGAAAGGGAAAGCTTATTTCATCAGATTTTAGACTATGTTTGATAAAAGTGTTACATATATTATGACAGGAGACTGTGATTTAAGAAAGAAGAGTAAAAATAAAGGAAACAAGAAAAATGTTAGAAGTTATAAGATGTGGCAAGTGAAAACTATCACAAAAAATCACTGACTTACAAAAGGGGTATGTATAGAACTGAAATAGATTATTTTATAGTATCAGAAGGTTTCATTATAAGAGAAGAGGAGGTAGTTGAAACAGATTCTTATCTTGCGATATGGCTAGAGAAAAAATACAATGAATATATAACAGTAGGCAAAGGAATAAAAAAGGATAAATGAGAAAGCATAGAATGAAGAAGGAAAGAGGTTACTAATAGAGTTATGGGAAGATCATATTACTATGAAAACGTTATAAAAATTGGTCTGAATGGTTTTCTTTACATTGACAATGTGATTTAAAAAAGTAGAGGAAGAAAAATATAAATGCAAAAAGAAAAATCCATGGCATCCCTCAAAGTCTCAGAAAATCCAGTATACAATCTATACTTGGTCAAACACAAACCAATCAGAAATTTCACAGTATGGCAGCTGTGAAGTTCACTTCTTGAAGTGTGTTATACACCTAGTTCACTAATAAAATTTAAACTTTAAAATATGTACTACAAAATAAGATAGGTAGTCCACAGTTGAAAATGGAATTTATTGAAACACAGAAGCAACAATTCTAGCTGAGTATAATGAAATGCATTAAAGGCATTCATTAATTTATATATATTCAGGTTATTTAGCAAGGGAGTGGTTACAGAAGGTGGTTCTGTTAACAGCAATAAAAGCATTAAATTCATTCCTTTAAACAAGTCCCCCTTTCCCTTAATACCATAGTGTAAGCAGAGACTGTGCTAGCTTAGAAATGAAACTTAAAAGCTAGAGACAAATACAAGAACAGTTTATTAAGGCTAATCTACTAATCCAAACTTTATTAAGAAACCAACTCACTAACAAAAAGATCTACCACTAAACATCTATCAGAATAAATATTAGTAAATTATAAATTGAAACACTTTTAACAAAGATTGCCTATGTACCAAAGAAATACTTCATCAGGTTTGTGTAAAAAATGTATCATAATATTAATAAACGCGTGTATAAATCTACAAATGAACACTTAAGTAGGCTAAAAAACATAGCTATAATTGCTAAGGTAGAAATACACTGAAAATGTTAGAAATAAATAGTGAAAATGTTAGAAAATAAAGCATTAAGGCCCTGGGCATAGTTAAAGTAAACATGATACATGGTACTTTGACAAAGAAAAGAGAATTATATGAAACAAAGAAAAAACTACAAAAATTGTTATTTAACAAATATATTTTTACAAGGAAAAAGTATAGAGTTATTTAAGCAGATTAGTAAAGGAAGATTGTATTGTAATGAGAGAAATAAAAAATGTAAAAGGAGAAATAGAAATAACTCAGGAAAAGATTATGAATATGTGCAAAAATGTTTAAAGAAAAAAGAAGGTAGTGAAAATATGGAGAGTAAAAAAGTTAACAGAGAGTATAACAAATTGAAAAAAGGAGATTTTTTTTTAAATGAGCTAGATAGATGTCTGTAGGCCCAGATGGAATAGGGTATGAAATGTAAATCTAAGGGACTGGCAAAAAAAAAAGTAATTTTTTTAGAGATTCTGAATGAATGGTTAAAATGAAGGTTTTAGGTATAAAGAATTATGTAGCTGAACACAAATTCTTATGAAAGTAGTAAGATAGAGAATTTAAAAACTGAAGACCAAAAGTATTAAAAATAAGATCTTTATGAAAATTCAAAAGAAATTTGAAATGAAAATGGAAACATATTATGGAAGATATCATATAAGTATAAGGGGAAGGGCTGTCAAGAATTATTAATGATAGACAAATTGTAGAGGATATTATGAACAGAAAAGAAGAAGCAACAAAAAAAAAAAAACAGGAGGATATTATGAACAGGAAAGAAGAAGTAAAAAAAACAGGATAGGAGATCATAATAAGGCATTTGACAATTTTATATGAAATATTATGGGTATTAATGAAAAAATATAACTGAAAAAGTTAGGAAATTATTACTAAACACTGACATACATAAACTAAAAATACTTGTGAATGGCTGGTTAAGCCAAGAGGTAGCTATAAAGAGTGGTGTAAGACAGTGATATCCAATGAGTTGTATACTCTCTGCATTAGTCATGAAGGTAATAGTATATGAAATAAATTACAAAATGAAGGAGGTGGGGTATATAACACCAGAATGGTTAAAAATTCTAGTTCTGTTAACATATGAAGACATTATAATAATTGCAAAAAAAATGGACGAAAGAATAATTTACACAAACAAGTGTCTAGAGATGATGGGTGTTGCTTTAAATAAAGAGAAAAGTAAAGTTTTAGGTGATGTCATAAAGATCAGGGCTATGTATTTTACAATGAATTACATTTCTGTGTTAGGTATAAAGTTTGAGAATAAAGATGTAAGAATTCAATAGGGAAAAGCAATAGAAGAAATAAAGCACACATCTTTTATGGAGAACATATAAGATTATCATTAAAAAAAAGACTGATAAATTCAGTACTGATGGGAAAAATATCAAATTTAGCAAGTGCATTTATGTTGCCAACAGCATTTGAAAAGGAATTATTGCAGATATAGTTTTTCATTTATACATGGTTCTAAATTAAACCTAGTAAAAAGCAGAGTTTTGTATGCAAATAAAGAAGGAGGTGATTTAGGGTGATATACACTGCTTTATTTAATTTGTACAAAGTATTAAAGTGGATAAATGAAAAAGATGAGAGATTAAAACTATAAATATGATCAATTTTGGGGTATGGTAAAAAACAGTAAGAGAAAAATAAGTGTATAAAAGAAGGAATAAAATGTTACGATGTTTTGTGCAAAATGAAAATTGATAACATACAGGAAGAAAAGTATATGAGAATGTAATAAAACAGTACTATGTAAAACCATGGGGAATCTAACAGATGAAAAAAAATGAAAGCTAATAAGAAGCAAGTGGTGTGATCAGAAAGTAGAATGTCAAGATTTTTTGTGGAGACTGGTAAGGTAAATTGCCAGTAAAAGGAAATATGCTTTATAAAAAGAAAAGTGATAGAATTTCTGTTTACATTGTCAAGAGGAAGAAGAAACTATGGAGCATGTGTTTTTGAAATGTAAAAGAATAACAATGTTATGAGGAAAACTATGTAAAGCAGTTTTGTGAAAATATAAAAAGTGGATAAAATAAACATGGATATGATTAAATATGTATAATATAAGAATAGAAGAATATTTTAAAAGAGTAGATGAAGTTATTTTATGTTATATGGGTTACATGGGATGAAATAATGAAATTATATTTAATGGTAAATGGATTTTAGCAACAATATTAAGTAAAATCAAATGGTGGTTATGAAAAAAAGAGTGGGGTCTAACAGGGATGCAAATTAGCATGATTCTAAATAACGTGTAAACAGATTTGTATATTTTGCATATTTACATGAGGTCTTTTTGTATACAGATAAAGGACCCCTATTCACTAGCAGTTACACAAGTACATGCATATGTCCAGCTCCTAGAGCAGTGGCAACTGGGAGGACAGTGCACAAGATGGAGATAATACCTGTCAGACAAGAGGTGAACACCAGTGAACACCAGCTCTAAATCTGAAGTAAATAATAGTTTGGAGACTTCAGAAATTGTGTTTCAGGAGGAGTTAGAGACAATGCTGAATTTTGAAAAAGAAGGTATTGTTACAACCCTTCAGTTGAGAGGGTTGCTGCATAATATGAAATAATTCAGAATGAGCCAGAAAATGATGTTTCGTGGGGAGATGTAATGGACAGGATCCAGGAAGAAGCAGCTGACAGCATCTTAAAAAAAGAAGGATCGCCCAAAAGAAAAATGTGGCTATCCAGAGCAAAGAACAGAAAGAAAAAAGAAAGACAATATTAAAAGGTTTGTAGTAAGGGTCCAAAGTAAAAGGAACAAGGAAATGGGCAGATATGAGGCATGGAACATAGTTATACTTCCTTTGAGTATCAGGACAAATGGGGTAAGAACCATTCTATGACATTGTTTTTGAGACTACACAATGTGAATGAGAAAAGACAATAACAGTTCATGGAATGAATATGTAGTTAAAGACTATTTTCCAAGAAAGAAAAGAGAAAATATGCATACAATTTCAACAGAAGTTGAGAGGATTTTAGTATTTAAAAAGTACTTGTACAGAAGTGATGGACATTTCATTTTTGATAATGCAGGATTATGGACTGGGGGATGTAGATTTTAATGTTGTTTTGAAAGTGGAAAAAATACATATCCTAAACATTATAATGGTTAAAGATAATGAGGGTATGGTAAAATATTGGGGACAGCCAAGAAAAATGTATCTATTTTTTTGTGGTAGAGGAGGATACTTGGTAAGTAATTGTGATAAAAAGAAATGTTACATATGTTGGAACACTGGGCATTATGTAAAAATGTGAACTTAAATGTTATAATGTAAACAAACTGGACATGCATGATTGTAAAGAAAAAGGCAATTAACCAGATAGTGAAAATAAGATGCAGGGTAAAGAACACAATGAAGAAATAAAAGCAACAGAAAATTTAGAAAAAATAAAAGGGTGGTAATGAAAAATGAAAATGAGATCAAAATTGATTGTGATTTACTGATGCGGAATGACACTAGTTGGAATGTAGTAAAACTTCAAAAGGATAAGGTTCAGGATAGAAAAAAAATAAAACTATAAAACTCAAAAGAGAAAAAGGAAATGGATGATGAATTTAACAGTATAATATATATAACAACAATTCTGGAATGCTGTAAAAAATATGATGTGCACATAGTTGTTTTAGAGGATACCAAGATTCTTAACCAGTGAAGATTGCAAACAGAAAAAATATGGACTGGAATAATATGGAATTTTGGCAATGAGCACTATTTAGGAATAGTGAATCTGTGTAGAAAAATAGTGAAAATTCTAGCTGTAACAGTACTTAAGATGGGAGACTCATTATTGCAGATTTAAGGTAGCAGGAAAGCGTTTATAGACCATAGCTATATATACATACATCACCTATAAAGGAAGGGATATGCATTTCAACAATTATTAGATTATGTAGTAGTAAACATGAATATTATAAGAGATGTCATGATTTAAATGGGAAAAGAAAGAAAAATGAAAAAGATCAGAAGAATGAGAGAAATTATGAAATGGGGAAAATTGGCTCATAAGTTCATAGCATAAATATAATGAAAAGAGATTAATTTGTAACATGAATCACATCATTTAGTTATGTGGATGGAAATAAATGAAAAGGGTATAAAATGAATAAAAAAAGGAAAGGAAATAACAGAGCTATGAAAGGTGCACATTTCTACAAGGGAATTTTTGGTCAGAATGGTGGATTTTTAGAAAAAATAGAAGAGATGCTTTTACAATGGCAAAATGAGACTAGAAATATGAGAAAACAAGGATATATTAAATGTTTGAAATTTTAGAAAGAAACACAAAAGAGTACTATGATAAAGAGAAAGAATTATGTACAAGACAGTAATCCTTATAAAAAAGATATTTTTATTTTATTTTAACATTTGTTAACTGGGGAAATCAGACTTGGAACAAAGCCAATTTTCAGCAGAGGCCCGGGGAGAAAGGCTCCAGATGCATGTCTTTGTAACATGAGAGGAAACCCGGAGGAATGCAGGAAGGACATGCAGACTCCGCACAGGAGGCACTCCAGCTGAGAATTGAACTGGAGAATCTGTTGCTGTGAGGTGACAATGCTATCGCTGCACCACTGCACCATCCATTTATTACAAGGTGAAAGGAAGCGCTGTCAACCTACTTAAATGTGATCAGAGAAATAAGAGATAATAAGAGAAATAAAAGACAAACAAGGAGAAATAAGAAGTAGTCAATTTCAAATTAAGGATTTTTGAATAAAGCATGTGGAAAAAGGAAAGGATATTATAAAACATTGAGATTAACAAAATTCAAAGCAAATGAGTAAGGAAATTTAAAAAAATTACTTTGGATGAATTAGAGTATTTAAAACCTTTAAATATAGATTTAGCTGCAAAATGGAATTGGGTTTGAAATGTATAAAAACCTAGAGGAATGGTAAATAAAATAAATAACTTTTAAATGAATGGCTGAATGATGGTTTTAAGCATAAGAAATAAGTTGTGGGGGTATTAAATTTTATGTGGAAGAAAGGAGAAATATATAATGAACTAGAGACCAATAATGTTAAATAACACATATTACAAGATATTTATAAAAATAATGCAAAAAAGACTTCATTATACCATGGAAGAAAGTGTATATGATACAAAAGCAAAGATGTTAAGAATTAAGAGAAATGGTAGAGGATATTTTAGAAAGAAAGGAGAATTCAAAACTTATGGTAGGAGATACTAAAGCATTTGACTCAATTGAACATGAAATATTATAGGATTTAATGAAAAGATATACTTTAAGTAACACATTTAGGAACATTTGTATGTCAGCTTACAGATTTAATAAAATAAAGGTTTTTGGTAAATGGATGGATAAGTAAAGAAATAGAGATGGGTAAAGGGATAAGACAAGGATGTCCTAGGAGTAGCATTTTATTTGCTTTTGTCATGAATGTGGTACTAAAATAATATGAAATTGATGTACAAATATGTTGAAATTCTAGTATTGACATATACAGATGATATAAATCATAACCAAAATAGTATACTGATGAGAGAAGCGATATTTTGTGTAGCTGATCATTTGAAAGAAATAAGTTTGATGTTAAAGATAAAAGCAACGGAATGGGAGAGACAGAAATAGCAAAACTTCAATTTACAAATTTACAAAAAAATTAATGTTTTGGATATAAACTTTGGCAAAAAAGCACATAATACACATATTAAAAGTTATTAAAAAAAATTGTCTGTCAGGAAAAACAAAGTGAATTTGGTAAATTCAGCATTGATGGGTAAAACTGCTCATTTGTCAAGTATGATTCCAATAATGCATGATAATTTTCTCATTTATTTGGGGTTAGAGATTAAACCCAGTTAAAAGGGGAGTATTATATATGAATATAAAGGAAGGAGGATTATGTCTGTTAAATCCAGTGGTTTATGCAGACTTTTTGAATTTGTATAAATCAGACATCAGTTTCAAAGTGTTTAAGTAGGAAGAATTTGGAAAATAAGTACTAAAAGAATAAAAACTGTTTTTAAAGGGGAATTGGACAATTATCAACAAAAGATAAAAATGCAGAAAATAAAGATTGATGAAATACAGATTAATAAAAATACATGGTATAAAACATAATGAGGCTATTACTGTATTAATCCATAGGAAAATCATAGGAAAAGATTAAAGCAATTAAAGAAAGAAATGAATGGTGTATTAAACAAGTGTAATCTGAAGAGTTCTTATGGAGATTAGGAATGAAGAAAAATACCTGTAAAAGGTAATATGCTATATAGAAAGAAAAGTGAAATAATGTATTTGTATTGTGAAGAAGAAACCACTGAACATGTTTTCCTGGAATGCAGTACAGTTAAATTATGGGACAAATTATGTGATAAAAATGTCCTTTAATGCTTCAAACACACCAATGATATAAACATTGAGAGGACTGAATACAGCTACCATAAAGAAGCAAAAATAAGAGAAAATTATTTTACTTTATATGGAATAAGAGAATGAGTAAAAATCATGTTTAATGGAAAATGGTTGTCAACATTATTGAAAGATTAGATGGTGGTTATGGAATAAAGAGTGGAAGATCTGATTTAAATGTATAAATATGAAGAAAATGAACAATTATGCACAAACAGGAATGTTGTATACAGTTACTTACTTTTGCAAACGTACAAATAAATATGCAAATATTGTAAATAAGTTGTCATTTTAAGCAATCATGTAAATATAATGTAATTAAAGGGCCCCTGTTCATTTGCATGTGCTTTGGGACATCCACATATGCTACCACCAACTCAGATGGTGCCTTGGTTTAATATCTCATCTGAAGGATGAGACACTCAGGGAATGCAGCACCCCACTTATGCTGTACTATAGTGTCAGCTGTCAGTCTTTGTAGTGCAGGAACAGAAGCCATAGCCTTTTACACCAAAGGTGTAGGCACTACCTGTTGCACCACCTGCCCTGTTTAATTGACTGTTTTACATGACAATGTCTGTATACCTTAGCTTTAAAAGTATATGGCTATCTTACTTTTCTCTCAGCCTTGAATTGTTTTTAATGCAATACATCACTGTACAATATCCTCAAGTGTTCTATACAATCTTTGTGAACACCTTGTCTGGCTTACAAATATATAAATAAATGTGAACTTGATGAAGGAGAGCATTTTGGTGTACATTTGTATACTTATAAACATTTATTTTTAGTTGGCAAGTTAGTTTGGGATGGCAGCTTTGGTGTGGTCGAGTTTAGGATTTTTTTTTCAAGTAGCAGACAAATAATTTTTGTTTAGTTCCTCCTCAGTCTTTCATGATTCAGTTTCCTGTGCTTCACATTTCCATTCTTCATTTGTGATGTCAAACATTCTGCTCAACTGTCATATGCTTTGTCACACATTTTGATAAAGAAAGATTGAAAGGTATGACTACTAGTTGCTTCACAGCATCACACATGTAAAAAGGAATCATACTTATTGCACAGTTGAAATTGTTCTTTCTAGACCTGGTGTGTCCGATGGCTGCCCACAAGCCACAATCTGTCACACCAAAGCATTGTATGTGCCCCAGAGCAATCAAAGTATAGCTGTGTAAGTTACTTACCCATAACAGTAGTTGCCCAAATTCCTCAAGACCCTCCGGAGAATGGTCCTAGCAAAGCTTGTCCTGAATCTCTCAAAGAAATCCAGTTTACCTTGTAAAAAGTACATAGAGGACCATGTAGCCACCTCTAGAATTCTTCCAGAGTCCACCCTTTACAATGTGCCACCTTGATACTGACTGGAACTGGTTTACCACAAAAGACAATAGCAGAGGGCAACCAGCTGGAGAGATTGACATGGGTTGTCCTTTCTTAGGACCAACATAAGAAATAAATAGCTATTCAGCTTTGCTAAAGGACCTGTTTCTATTGAGAAAGAACCTGTACTGCCAATTAACATTCAGAGAATGTATAATCTTGTCTTCCTGGTTCTGAAGGTCATGATAGAACATGGGAAGATTGATGGCCTGATTCAACGTAAGCTCTGAAACAACTTTGGATTTAAAAGAGGGCTTTATTAATGGCATGCTACTGCAATGGAAGAACAGGTAGAGTTCACCAACTATGACAGCTTGCAACTATTCTTGTGGGTGGCACAGCAATGATAAACTTCATTACATGAAAAACTGTTAAGGCTGTTAGATGGGGAGGTTCAAATGCAGATGGGGTTAACTTTTTCCAGCTGTCAAAGGAAAAAACTTTAAAGACCAATACATGTTAGGTTCAAGCAAGGCACCCTTTATTACTTGCAGCAAGGAGACAAAGCATGTAGGCACAAGGTTTGTCTGAATTACTGGTGATTAGTATGTTATTCTTATACAGTTCTTTTCATGTCACACATAAAATGTTACTATTCTATTGCTGATGTAGTTAGACACAGCTTTCTGTATGTTCTACAGAAAATGTTACTAGACTTATTGCTGACTAGGTTAGATTATTTGCTAGCTTGCAAAACATTTTGAGAAAAACAATCTGGCCTTCGGCTTATTTTAGCCCATTTCAACTTTTCAATTCTTCAATTGTGCAGTTCTAATACATGTGTTACATTTTGTCTAGATTCAAGGTACATTTCTAGCTTTGGTGCAAGTAATGCTGACTACGGTTTATACTTTCAAGCGTCTATTGTTTTCTTTATCAATGCTTCTGGCAGCTGCTTACTTTCTCATAGCATAAGCATAAATTAATATCTCTTTGTTAAGTTTCATGACATTAGCAGAAATGAAATGTCTCTTGTTATTTTCATGACATTAGCAGAAATGAAATGCTTTTTGTTAAGTTTTTAATAGCTGTGCAAATTCATGCAGTGTGAACAGAATAAATGTATTAACCCTTTTAAACCTCGAAGGCACTAAGCATACATATTACTATTACATATTTTTCTAACACTAGCACAAAGCAAATATGCCAGGACCTGCTCGCATGGAAGTCTCAGGTGTAGCCCTCCCTTCAGAAAATGTTTTACTAAAAACATTGAAGAAAGTAGTGGATCCATGGGCAGACACTGAACTGGCTACAAGATGCGGCTTGATGAAGGAGTACAAAAGACCAGAAGCTACTAACTCACGTCAGGACCCCTAGGCATTGGCTATCCATCAACTAAAAAAAAAAAAAAAAAAAAAAAATTTGCCAGTACAATATTTTCTTATATCAGTTTCTCTCACCTCCTTTAGTATCTGAACTTTTTTTAATACAAAGCCTGGTTTCCAGAAAGACCACCTCTGGTACGAGAAATATTCCAGAATAGAAGTCTTTGCTGCTTTGATTTAATGGCAGTGGTTCTATGATTAGGGAGAAGTAAATGCTGAAGAGCCTAAAAAAAAATTCCATTTGGTTCAGAAGGTGGGAAGGAACTCCCCTGAAAGGAGGCTTTCTATCCATGTAGATTAAAAGTACTTTGTGCCCCAAGATGTTTTGAAACCAAGGAACCCCTGCACACAATTTGAGGAAAAACATTTCTCCCAATGGAAGTTGTGAGGACCAGTTTTCCTTTACATCAGAGTTTTGGCTTCATAATTTGTAGGAGAAGTAGCTCTGTCACAGTCTAGTTCAGAATCCTTCAACACATTTTCCTCTGGAATATTTTGACTGACCCAACTTACAGGTATTGTATTCTACTGTCTAGCTAAAAAGAAAACTAGATTTTTTTACAGATAACATATCATCAGAACAATAAATGTTTAAAATTCCTGTAAAAGTTAAATTGACTGACCTGGAGATGACCTCGAGCAATAATGTGCCCATGAAGATACCCCCCCCCCCTCAGCACATTCAGCAGCATCCTCTGGTAAGTCTCCTTGCCTGTAAAGATACTTCTCTCATGCCCATATCAACACTGAATAGCCAGAGAGGACATGGTTGATCGCCAGTTCATGATGGCTAAAAGGACTACATAAGAGGAAGCTGGAGAAGTAAGAACAATTGCTGGCCACTGCAGAGTCACACACTATTGGATGAGGAAGTCCGAGTCCAGCAAGGACTTTCTGGCAAGTGAAATTCGGGGTGACAGTGCTGAAGCCAAACAGACTTGAGGTACCATTGAAGTTTCCACATATGCATTCTGGCAACTGGAATAGAAGAGGCCATGAATCCCAATGCCCAAAGAAACTCCCTGTCTGGCATGGCAGTCGGAGGAAGAAGAGATTGAAAGAAGGCCTTTCATGACAAAACTTTGAGGTGGAAAAGAGCCAACATTGGAGGTATCTGAATCCTGCCACCCAGATACACATGATCCTGACAGGGAGTCAAGACAGACTTTTGGAGGTTAATAGTAAACCCCAGACTTGAAGCAGATTGTGAACTTCAGATCCTGTAACAAGCAACTGGGAGAAGCAACAAGTCATTTAGATAAGGAAAAATCTAAATGCTTTGCATCCAGCAGAAAGCCATCACAGGAGCTAGCCATTTTGTGAATACCCTTGGGGCAGTAGAGAGGCCAAAGGCAAAGCAGAGAACTGAAAATCAAATAAAGACAAATTAAAAACTTCCTGAAAAGAGGGTGAATATGGATATAAAGGTAAGCATCTGTCAGATCCAAGGACACCAGAAAAGTCTGGAGTAATAAAAGAGGAAACAGGGTTTGAAGAGTAAGCATACAAAAAAGGGATAGAGAAAGGTGTTGAGCTGGGAGAAAACCAGAATAGGTTTTTGAGTGCCTCCTTTTGAGGAAGCAGAACATCCTGGAATAAAAATCCTTTCCCACTTGGAAGGGGGGACAGTTTGAATGATTCCTTGGTTCACCAGGAACCCTAGAACCTCCATGAAATAAGGAAGTTACTTTAGAGGAGGTTGAGGAATCCCTGAAAAGGAAGGACACTTCCATACCATGAAGTAATCCTGATGGATGATTGAAAGGACCCAGGAGTCTGAAGTGATGAGATGCCAAATTGGAAGGCAAAGGGGAAGTCAAAGCAACAAAGGAACCTGGTCTAAAAGAAGGGGGGATGAATTGTCAAAGAAAAGCAGCCTTATCATATAAAGGAGGCTTTTGAGCCACAGAAATCTGGGAAGCCTTAGCAGAGGAGGCCTGCTTTCTTCTCTTCCTGCCCTTGAAGGCCTGGAGGGGTTGTCTGCAAGAAAAAGCAGATCTAGAAAGATAATTCCCCTGGGTCTTAGGGATAGGAGAGACAAAAATATGTTTAAGGTCCTGCAAGGCGTAGCCTTTCTCTTGAAGAGACTTAAGACTTAAATATGTCAGCAGCAGTCCCCAAAAGATGCTAATTATCCAAAGGACCATCCAACAACTTGGCCTTAATATCCTCAGGCAGAGACGGAACACAAAAATCAAGACCACCACTTCATAACAGTCCTAAAAGCCACATCTCTAGAAGAGGTGTCAGAACCATCATAAATACACTTAGTGGCGAGCCACTTGAGAAGCAGAACCTAAAACAGAGAAGGCAAAGGATTTGCCTTCAGAATCAGGAAGGTCAGAAATAACTTAAAAAGCCTAAAAAATCATGGCCAGAGCATACATATCTGGTCATGAAGGTCTGGTAATTAACAACCCTAAAGGCCAAAGTACAAGCCTAGTAAACTTCCTTCCCAATACTCTCCCTTGTCCGGCTATCCTTATCAGAAGGCAAAAGGTTTGAAGAAAAAGATTAGGAAGTTTTTCAGAAGAGACGGACACCAGAACAGGATCAGCAGAAGGACATTCAAATAAAAACTGACAATCCTCAGGAACCTTATAGAACCCAGATTTCTTAGAAGGAGGTTGAGAATCAGGAGACAGGGAGGCAGTAAGGAAAGTATCTAACAAGACAGCCAACACAGGAGGAACTACCAATGGTTTAGGAGTATCCACCTGAAGCAACTCACTAATAATATCAGACACTGGAGAAGAATCCCACTTAAAGTATTCCATTACCCTAGCAATTGTGCCCCCAAAGGGCAATTCCTCAAAAGGCGACTCAGGGCTAACAGACTCCTCTTCATCAGAACCTTAAGCCAAAGGTGAAGGCATATGTGAATAATAGGACAAAATACCCCTCATTAGACACTAAATCCTCATCATTTGGTTCCCTAAGCCATTTAGAAGAGGATAGGTCCAAGGAGGAGTAGGCACCAAAGCACCTTGAGGAGGCTTTAGGGCCATCAAGGCAGAATACAAGCCCTGAGTAAACCCCTGCCATTCCCTTTGGGGATCCTTAGGGCAGACAGAAACATGCTTCAATTTGTCTTTTCTTTGAAGGCACAGCAACCCTAACAAATACCGGAAATTCTGACCCTTGGAGAGATTTAATAAGAGAACCCAGAACCTCCTTCCTGACCAGTATCTGTGAAATCCCTCTATTACCTCCAAGATAATCAACTGTGGTCCCCCCCAAATGTCCAAAGCAGATGCCTGCAAAGCCTAAGAGGATGTGCAGAAGGATGGATCCATGCTGTCCTCAGATGGTGTTTAGGCAGAGGAATCTGATGCAGACACCAAATGACCTACAGAGCTATTACCTAGAGTGATGTCTAGTGGAGGCTGGATAGCAAAAAATTTGGCCAAGACTTCTCAGCCTTCTTTTTACCTAGTGGGAGTATCTCAGGGTTAGGGGATTTTGTCATGGTACCCTGGGCTAACTGTTGAAGCATTGATTTTCAAAATAAATGGCCAGGGAATGCAAACAGCTTCCGAGTGTTTAGGCACAAATGCCTTACAGATACTACATGAGATATGGCCGTGGGAAGTACTCAAACAAAAGAAAGAAAGACACTGTTCATGATGATCGTTATAGGGAATCTGCCTCCCACACTGACATTTTCTCCTTCTTGGATGATGTAAACTCTAGGTAGTGAAATAAAATACAATACCAAGAAAGTACGTATCTGGTACTATGTATTCAGTACAGAAACAAGACATTCAGACCAACTTTCAAAAGCAGCATTCGAACTGACATCAAAGAAGTTTTGGGTAGTTGCATCCATATATCCTTTTTAATGCCCTATGTACTGTGTGGGGAGCAGAAATGTAATGTACGGCACATGCAATATCATTAGGCTTCTATATACTGGCTGAGCATCAGTCTGCTGTGGACAGAAGATCCCTTCTGTTTTGGATACTGCAACAGTGATATAAAATGACATCTACTGCTACCTTCTGGTTGATAGTATATTAAGCAGCAGGCAGGATAACCAAAAATGCAGAACATCACATACCAGCAGCTGGCAGATGCGTGTGTGTGTGTGTGTGTGTGTGTGTGTGTGTGTGTGTGTGTGTGTGTGTGTGTGTGTGTGTGTGTGTGTGTGTGTGTGCGTATATGTGTGCGTGTGTGTGCGTGTGCGTGTGCGTGTGCGTGTGCGTGTGTGTGTGTGTGTGTGTGTGTGTGTGTGTAATATATTAGAGAGACACAGATACTGAACAGCAATTGGTTGACATGTATTGCTTGCAAATGGGATTGACAGACGTGCATTGATATCCTATGCAACTGGACACAAGTTATGCGTAGCAGTTACTATACTAGCTACAGGGACCTTTTAGAGACCTTTCAGAGACATAGGAGACACAAATGTTTTATCACAGACCTCTGTCCACAAGTTTCATGGAGTATAAAATTTCTTGATATACAGATGAACATATCAGTTCTCCCCACCCATGTAGAAAATGGGGGATGTGAATGTACAGGTCAGAACAAACAGAAGAGGATATGAGAACTGCCTGAGTACACATGGGTGGGAGAACAAGAATAAAGGAGAGGCCATTCTTTACTTCTGTCTGACAAACGTGTGATGGTGGCCGGCACATGGCTCAATAAGAGCATCACAAAACTGCAAACAATGGCCAAGATACAGCTTGGGTAGCCTTCCTCATTGTAGTAATCTGACACATACAAATAGATGTATCCGAGACGTACACATAGCTAACCCTTCCCCAGAATCTGGCACATACAAATAGGTGTATCCGATACACACACATATCTAACCCTTCCCCATAAGAACATACTACTGAAGCAGGATACCCACTGGCACCCTGATTAATGACAAACTTGGCACAGCATTGTCAAAGAGCAGTATAATACCACTAATATGCATACTTAGTCTGTTGAAAGACTACTTCTGCTGTCTGGGCAAGTCTGTCTCTGCCACAGCCTGCAAGCTGCTTGCAGCATGCTGTATACTATACAACATGATCCTGAAAAGCCATGCAGGATGGCCACCTATCCATCCTAGGAACTTCTGAACCTACTACAGCAGCCACTGTCACAGCCACCAGGCTGACATCATCACAGGATGCCAGAGAGGTGGAGCAACAGTGAGCACAGACATTCAATGGGAATGGCTGTGGTAACTAATTCAGCTCTGTGGGCCTGATGAGCATACCATGAGAGCAAAGTGTCACAAAGAACAAGCATGAGGCATGCAGTGCATGGCTACATCACACTGTGCATTGGACATCTCCAAATACACTACACAGGAGGAAGGGTAGAATAGGACACAGTTGTCATGTGCACCAAGGGGCATAATAGCATGTGGCTGTCAGCATAATGTGGGAGAGGGGAGCATGTCACTCAAGTAGAAACTGCAGTCTTGTGGGAGGTACTCAGTGTCATAGAAAATGTACTCCTGTGACAGAAACAGTATAACTGTGTGGCCATGAGCTATGACCACTGTGCTTGCTTGATGAGGCAGAGCTAGAAACACTCATGAGAGGATGTTGTGGCACATTGAGAACATAATATGTATAACATTTTCTGGTGAGATGTCCCATCCCTGGAGGCTGGCATTTTTGCCATCCACAAGCACACCCCTCAACCTATTAGCACAATTCTGGACAAAATCAGAAATAGGTGGGGGGGCAGAGGACCAAAATCATGGACAGATTTTAAAATATTGCTCATATAAACTTAGAAAGTTAATAGAACAGGTTTTGCATTAGCATGAATTTTCTGAAGGAAATAAAGCCTGAAACTCAAATGTCTGTCATTATTTGGTGACTTTAGATCTCACAAATTTGCCAGACAACCACCTATTTAATGGGAACAGGGAAAAAAATAGGAGTCAAACATCTGAGCAGCATCTACACAAGCTGCTGTGATTGAGTGTCATACTCCCATCAAAGATAAGGACCATGCACACTTCAGTGGTCAACAAACATCCTCTCCAAGTACATACCTGCTCCTGGCCACTGAAAACACTGCCAGATTGGGTAGTGATGATGGCACTTGAATCCCTATGCATAGAGGTGAATATGGCAAGTGTGTGTTATCATGGACCTGACAAGACCAAATCATGACATCATCTCTGGACTACAATGCAACTCAACACTGACAATGTCACTGTGAGGCCATCTGCACATCACAAAAAAACAAGTCTGCTCTATCCTAGGTAGCTGCAGAATGTGACTAGATTACAGCCATGCAGTCAGCTGACTGAGTCTTAGTATTACCCACATGTCAGGAACTATATGGACCTGTGGTGGTACTAAGAACTCCTCCTATACAGTCATAGTGGATATATCCACACAAGATGCAGTATGCTCCCCCCAGCTGTTGCCACCACCATAAGGATTATAGCAGCTCTACTCTAGCACAGATGCGAACAAGGCCACACCTTCTTCCAGCACAACAGGTGAAGAGCCACCAGAATGGATAGAGATATAGCCAGTGTGTCATCTACGTGTGACTGTGTTCCATCAGCAGACCTGGGACAGAGGCTAACATCAGCTTGCCATGCTGTCCCAGCTCTACAGGTATCACTGCTTGCTATGGCCATTTGCAGCAAGGCTAAAAACATTTCAGCCTCTACCATTCATCATGTTTTGAGGTCATTGACCCTTCAGGCTTCATGGGCAGACAAATATTTTCAAGCTTCAGAAGCACCATATATTTATATACACAAATCAATTCTAATTAAATAAATCTATATAATAAATTAAACCTCAAAATAAACTAAACAAAGCAAGAAAAAAAAACACTAAATATTCATAACATATGACAAGTTCATTTCATTATTTAAACCATTTGGAGAAATTGTATTAAATGTTCTTTACTAAATAAATTAAATCTCAAAAAAAGAATTTGTATCACCTTACCTCAATGACTTGATATTACTCAGCATGAAAAATTTTACATAACGAACATTTTCTCCATGCTACTCTGATTTGCAATGTAACACGTCTTGTAGGATGGTCACATCCCACATCCCCAAAGTGTTCCTAAATTCTAAAGCTCTTAGTTTTACCTATATACTACATAACTGAATATCTATTGTATTGTGTAAACTCTGGCAGTTAAAAATGGAATGATTTTTTAACAGTCTCCAATTTATTTTAACTTCCTGTGTTTATAAAACTAACCTGTTTTTTTACTCCTAAAAAATGTGTTTTATTTATATTTATGTTTACCATGTAGTGTAATGATCAATCTGAGACTCAGTCTAAGTGAAATACAAAACATTTCATGAACAAAAATACAGAAATGCAAGCAACAACAGTAGTATATACGTTGCAAAAAAAGTGCATGGGAGGAAATAAAGCATTTTTTTCTCCAGCAATGTAGTGCAATATCATTCCCCATTTTAACTTGAATTTGCATATTTGCCTAGGAGTCAGGAGAGATAAACTTCAGTGAGAGACAGTATACTACTACCTTTCCAGAGGAACCAAGCTTTCAGCTAACAGTAAGAACGTGGGAGGGGGTGGAATCCAATAGCAGCACTGTCCTCATACTCTGCCCTCCAGTTCAGAACAGTGAATTCAGTATGGGTTATGTAACTGTATTAACACTGTGAAGAGCAATGGAGGGCTTGGTAGCTTTGTCAACATATAATGGCCAGTCTATATGCTGGTCATCATGGAGAGATGCATCCTCCTAGGATTCTTTGAAAGTACTGGAGAGTATGGCAACTTGTGGGACAGGTTAGGGTAGAGGGTAAGACACTTCACATTTCCAATTTTTTGTGGGCATTTGATTATAATTAATTCTAGCTGGGAACCCTCGCAGGTAGAGTGGGTGGGTCTAACAGGCATGTGAATTAATTGTGTAAGACTAAATTGGGAGACTGCCTGGGTAGTCTTGTGGCTTTTGTGAGCCTGGCAAATCAATAGCAATTAAAATTATGTTTGTTTCTTTTTTCCAGTACTCATGATTTCCTGTAGGGTGGCTGTGAATATTTCAGCTGAGGCAGTGGTAAGACTTGTACTACTGTAAACAGTATTTCAGAGAAATTTCTGATCATAAATGAGACTACAAAACAGTTTTATTTGAGGGAGGGTGAATTTTAAAAACATTAGAGTGATGACGATTGTTTGACGGAGATGTTAGGGGATAATTTGACTAAACACTGATCCATCACCTTTTAGGCCAAGTTTGTAATTTCAGAAGGGTGTCAAAGTTATTTAGCGCATTGGAAGGACAGATGTGTCAATCCCTAGTACATCAGAATCATTTTTCATTACCATTGCTTCAATTAAAGCTACCTTGCTCCCTATTTTGTGCTTGTGTGTGTGTGTGTGTGTGTGTGTGTGTGTGTGTGTGTGTGTGTGTGTGTGTGTGTGTTTGTGTGTGTGTGTGTGTGTGTGTGTGTGTGTGTGTGTGTGTGTGTGTGTGTCTGTGTGTGTTTTTAAAGTAGGATATACTACACACTTTACAATGAGGTTTGGAAGTATAAAGTTTGGATGTAGGTGGCAGGAATGACCGAATTTGGAGGTGGTTGGTAGCATCTCCATTTAATATAAAATCAGGAGGATTTACATTGTTTTGATAGAAGGTTATCAAAATGAGCTGTCCCACTTTAAATGGAGTTAGGAGGGTGAAGGGGTCTCTAATTTGTGCTTCTATCTACTGCATTGTAAGGTTTGAACTGAAAAGAGATCTATCCAGCAGGATAACTATTGTTCATTTTGCTACAGATGTAAAGAGTTTAGTTAAGAACTTTATCCCTGCATTATAGATTGGTACTCTACTGTTATAAAATAAACCAAAGTGAGAAATGACAAACTATGTATAGGGAGGCACATTCTGAAATTTGCTTCTGGGGGGGGGGGTAAATAAACTTGACTATGGTGAGGTGTTTTTAGCAACTAAGTTGATCCATTTATCAAAAGAGCAAGTAAATCAATGGTGTAACTTGAGTGGATAAGAAAAAGGGGCGGGACTGGGAGGGAAGAGTGCAGCATAGTGAATGTAGCTTGCAACCACCTATTTATAAAATGTGGAGCACAACACCTACGAACAAAGCTCGCAGCCTGGTAAATAACCGTTTGGTACATCAGTGCTCTACCTGGTCAACAAATAAACAGCTTCTCTATACTTAAAAGCTCTTCTCTCGAACTAACTGAAATAATCCACAGCTACATATGCATAGAACAATTTGAGTGCAAAGGGACTTCTACAGATACTATATATACACTAGTGTTATTTAAGAACTGAAGTATCAAATATGCCACTCAGCAGTTAGGAGTGCATGAAAGAAAGAAAGCATAGAAACAGAACAGCCACATCATCCACCACAGTGGTTTGCTGCAGTGAAAAGTTAAAAGTAAAATCAATGACCTAAGCCCTGCAAATAATGTTAGGACCAAATATACTACAGTATTTGTTCCAGACTGCAATTAAAGGATGAAGGTGGCTCCCCATACTTTCCCCATTGCTAGACTACTTAACCAACTATTCATAGAGCTACTACAATACTTTTATAAACAATTTCTTCATTTCTACATTGAGGATATATTCTTTCCAGATTTTATATTCTTTAGTCTTACTAACTCAGCATCTATCCTAGTAAAATGTTTAAGCTGTCACTACACATTTAGAACTAGCAATGTAAACAGCAAATAATTTAACCTGTAGGCAATGCACTCAACTTCAACACTGTCTGAACAGCTCTACTCAGCCTCACTCCACTTTCCTACCCTATCCCTAGTTCTCACAGATACTTCCCCTTCCACAACTGTAACCTTTGATTCTACATATATCATCCACCATTTGTTTAATTCTTCCCTATCAATGCTGTTTCTCTCACCACCTTCCTATCACAGATATATCATCTACATTACCCAACTTTTCTACAATACATCAGTGGTCTAACACAAAGCCAGATGCACTTACAAACACAACCAAACCCACTTTTACTCAAACTAAAACCCCTCTCTCTAGGTACAGGCAATCTCCCAGCATAATACTTCAAAATAAATGCTTAAGCACTTGTGTACCCAGTATCCATCATCATCATCCAAAGATGCTGAATGGGTAGAAAAATAAAAAGAAATTGTAAGAAGTTCAAATGTACAGGATAATATGGGATGAAGTAACAGCCAGAGAAATTGAAACAAAATTAAGAAAGCTCCAGATTAAAAAAGCCCAGGCCCAGAGACAGTAAATCAGTTTTGGCTAAAAGTATTAACATAATTACAGAAAGATGTAGCTCTGAGTAAGAATTATATATGCATCCCAAAGAGACACCAACCTGGTTATCTGGAAAAACAATACTCCCCTTAAAAGTAAACCTGTAAGCCATCCTAAAAACTACGTAGCAATAACTTGCTTTCTGACAATATACAGACTCTATACTGGAACTGATGCAGACAGTTTATAGTCATTTAGAAGAAAACTTAACCGTAGCAACAGAGCAAAGGGGTAACAAAAGAAAGTCATATGGAACAAAAGCCATAATAAAGAATTGTGAAAAAAATGAAAGAATTGAAGTATGGCATAGATATAGTACAAAAAAAAAGCAAACAATAGCATCCTACATTCATGAATAAAGGACTGCTTAGAGATGTACAAAATACATCCTGCATTGATCAATTACATTACAACAACCAGAATTGTAGCCAGTTCAACTAGCACCCTGGGCAGGTACTACGAACCAGCTGCCCACTCCCACCCCAGCTCCTCAAGTGCAGAGAAAAAGCACCTCACTGTAATAAGCCATCGCAACATTCTAATTGATCACTTTTACAGTTAGATCTACAACCCCTCCTCCAGCTCTTCCACTGAGCAGAGAAAAGGAAAAAAAATACAGACATTTCGTCTACTGACACACCAACCAGGTGGTCAGACACTCACACTCACACTCCCTCCTGCCCCAAGCATTCAGATCCCGTTCATATGCCCTACCCTCAACTCTCCTGCAATCATTTTTTTACTGAAAAAGTAAAGAAAAATATTCTTATTTTAAATAATTTGTTGTTGCTATAGTTTATACCCTGCCTGCATGGAGTGCTACTGTGCTCAGGTTTTGGTAAAATAAAATGTAGCAACGTTGCTACAGTTTAGACCACACATGGAGAGCTATAACACTCAGGTTTGTCACTAGCATAGCTGGAGTGCAGTCAGTGACCATAAAACAGTGGCAAGTCACTTTGCAATTAATCCATGACAACATGACAGACAGCAAATCATTATCACATGGATAACAAATCAAAAGGGGACAATTCCAGGGTGATTCTTTGTCACTGCTGTTATGTCTTGCCCTTAACCCCTTAAACTGTTTACTTAACAGATTAGGTCTTGGTTATAATTATTCCCAGAAAACAAGATTTCTTAAAATACTTAATCTATTTTTTGTGGATGACATAAAACTGCATAGTTCATCAGATGAGGAGTTGAAAGCACAACTGCAAGTAGTTAAACTTTTCTCAGATGATACAAGAATGACATTTGGTCTTGGTAAAAGTGCAAAAGCAATGTTTAAAGCAGAAAAGTTGTAGTACCAAGAAAATATCAACCTGCTTCATGCTTATCAAATTATATATACAAAATCAGTGTATACCAAGATTAAATATTTCACACTCTGAATGAGATGTGGGCCTCCTCAAAACTGATTACATGTTTAGATTTGCAGTTGTGAACTGCATACATATGTGCTGACCAGATACAAATATAGTGAAAGTTTTGGAAATGAGAAGAGTAAGTCAAAGATGACCTCTCTGCTAAGTTTAGCAGAAACATTCTGGTATCAAGTTGGAATGCAAGTCAAACCAAAAGTAGACAAAAATCAGAAAGCAAATGAATGTGCCAAAAAAATGTAGAAAAGCCATAAATACAGCGGCAAGTATAGAGATCTGGAAAAACCCCATGCTGATCAGGATTTGACTAAGGAATGGTTAAGAAGAGGCAAATTGAAACCGAAGGATGAAAAGTTAATAATGGCAGCCCAGGATAGTAAACTACATATACGTTTGTTTACAAATTCTATTAGACATTTGGGAGAAATAGACAAATGTAGGTTCTGTAAAAAAGAATTGCTGGATGTGACATTTCATGGAATAGGTTCTGTACACTGCAAAGTACAATGATGTGATGAGACTGTTGCACTGGGGAGCATGGAAACTAAAATATAAAAGTAACTGAAAAGTATTGGAAACATGAACCACAAAGCATTAGAGAATACATCACAAGGGATCACCCATTACATTCAGTTCAAAAAGAAAAAGGATGAAAGAAAAACATATAGTAGTCCATGGGGAAAAAAAGGAAAAAGTAGCACTGATCACTGATATTACTACACCTAGCAATTAGTATCTCACATAGGGGAGAGACACAGTCATAAAATATCAGGATCTGCAGAGAGAAACAACAGTAAGGTGCAAGAGAGATACTCATACAGTTCTAAAAGTAATAAGAGCAATTGATCTAATTAAAAAGAATATACAGTCATATTCAGATATGCTACCTTATGACAACCAGCTAGCTAGCTGGAATTTTGTAAATAATTATATGTCATTTGTGACCATCAAACTAATTTATAGAAGATGCTGGTGTTACAAATGTATTAGAACTGTATGTTATGTGTATACCAAACTGCGTGTACAGACATGTGTTGGAAAAGTATTTTGTAAAGTGCTTGTGTTTAAAATGTATCCAGTTTGCCCTCCTGGAAGAGAACAGAAATGTACTTGCACTGCTGTAACTGTTTAAATGTATATGTTACAATGTAAAGTCACAAACTATCCAAAAAACTAAAACCGCAAGGTAAATCCAAATGGAATTCAGCAACAAGTACCAAAAATGCCTTTTTTCTCTTAAAAGGACTCTGTTATTTTACTCAAAAGGTTCTGATGAAGCCCACGATTTGCAGTGGGTGAAAGCGCTTAACCTTATTGGATTGATTTTTGTTATTTTATTTAAGTGCATTTACTGTTTTGTATCGTTGTTCTTTCTTGGAATAAAGGACATTGATTTACTTGTTCAGTTCACATCAGCTTGGAGTTTATTCTTCAGTGTACTATTCCACCAGGATTCCTCATTTTTGGTACTTGCTGCTGAATTCCATTTGGATTTGCCTTGCGGTTTTTGTGGTTATTTCGACAGCGCAAGGTTACAATAGAGCCATGGCACTTATTGGATATTTTGTGGCTTTATGTTGTAAGTTGTTTTCATGATTTCTATTAAATGTATATGTTAACAGAGAAAACTGGAGGGTTAACTTCAGTCCAGCACACTTCAGAAAGATAGCTGAAATTAAATTACTTTATAGGCTACACAATAAAAGATCTTTCAGTTTACAATGCAGCTAGAATCACAGTCTGTGCTAGGGAGCTTTCTGTATTGTCATCGGAGTGAACTAATTACTACCTATGAATGCATGAAGGAATGCAATTGTTTCATGACTTCCAGCATCTGCCAAAGATCTGAGGTCTATTTATTTTTACAGGTAGATGCTAAATAGGGGTTTCACCTGGGAACTAGGAATCAGATAAGTGATGTCATTCTAAAAGCTATCCTAGCAGTAATATTTGAGATATTAATTTGTGAAGTCTCTTAATGAGGAAGAGCATTCTGTATTCTGTCTCGGACCAGACAACAAGAAGACCCATTCACCACAACATCTGCCTTGTCTAATAGTAAGTTACTGGGGAATAGTATAATTCTCTTAGATTCAGTCAGGAATACAGTGGAGCGTAGTTTAGATATTTTTTTCTTTATTTGAGACTGTTCTGCAATGCTATTTTAAATATTTCCTGTGGTTTTGAACACTGAGGTCACTGTGAATATGCATTTAGTGCTGTCCTGTTCTTTTATTATTTATTATTAAATATATTTAAACCTTTCATTGTGGCTGATCTTTGGTAGTGATATTTAAGTTTTGAGAGTACTTGCATATTTATTTGGTGACACTGTGTGGGCTAACACCTAAAAGCTTGGTCAAACTACCATTTGTATTAATATTACTCAGCATATTGGGTACCCTTGGAAAAGCCTTAAGGTAGCTAGCAAGAGTGACTGGTGGCAGTGAAAACTACCTTATAGTCTGGGCAGAATAGGGCATAGCTAGTAAACCTGTGCCAACCTTTCCCAGGTGTGCATGTGTGTGTGTGTGTGTGTGTGTGTGTGTGTGTGTGTGTGTGTGTGTGTGTGTGTGTGTGTGTGTGTGTGTGTGTGTGTGTGTCTATAAATCAAACCTCAAAGAGTGTGGGTGTCAGCTACTTGGGCAAAAACACAAAGCACTTGTTGGACAGAGAGGGCACTGGAGGTCTTTGGTCGGTCACTCAGCTGAGCTCTCAGCTCTATAGCTGTGCCAGTGGGGAGTCTTACTTGGGATCTGGGAAAAGAGGGAGAAACCATCCCAGGGCTGACTGTGGTCTCTGTGTGCACTTCAGTGAAATTGCACTTGATGCAAAGAGCTGCATCTGGAAATACTGTGTGTGTATCTGTCATTCTCTCAGTGAACGTCTCCCACTGTTGCCAATGGTGAGGATTGAGGGACCTTGATTACTAGTCTAGTGGTGGGTCATCACATACATAAACATGAACCTCCTTATGAATTTGCAGGAGTCAGTTCTGGGCACATTGCAGGGGCTGTGAAGAGCACTTTTGAATAACATCAAAGATTGAAAGAATACTAATTTCATGAAATATAAGTATACCCTGACTTTGGAATGGGGACCATTTCCATCATGGTATTATAAACCCAAAGGATTTGGAGAAATCATACACCCTTTGCTCACAGAAAGATCTTACATAATCTTTCTACCTGATACCTCTCAACTATCCAGAGTTCTGCCTCTTATTTATGGTCCATTCCTCATAAAAAATGTTTCTAGCAAATCATGGGAAGAGTGAAGTCACTAATTAATGACAGACTAAGTTTCCAACTTCATATCCACTTAATATCCTTCTGAAAATGCATGCTTAAAGCAAAACACGTTCTAGCAGTTATGTTTTATTAGAGCAATATTTAAACTCTGCCCCTGATTTGAGGACTTGCCTGCCATTATTTTTAGCTTTGTCCAGATTTTTGCACAAACAGATTGAGAGGTAAGCTCTACAGTGGGGCAGTTCATGATCTCTCTAGTTTTAGACCTATTGCTCTCCTCTCCTATCTTCCCAAAGTTCTTGAAAAAATACATTAACTCAAATTATTCTATACTTGTGAAATAACATCTACTAGCCCCTACCCAACATGGATTTTGCTCTTGTTAGAGTACCGAGACAGCATTATCATTCCTAAAACTATCCACTGGAGGAAAAAATAATCTTCAAAATGTTTGATACAGTATCACCACCAACTACTTCAAGGCTCACTATTTTGTGTAAACTCCAGTACTCTCACGTGACTTACCAGTTACCCAAAAATATGATACTATCAAATGGCAAGATACTTACTGTACATACATATCTGTTCAAATAAGTGTCACTCAGGACTCCATTTTAAGCCCTAACATGCACCAAGGGCCAGTCTGGTAGCATAGAGAGATAAAGCCCTGGCTACAGCCCAGGCAACGCAGGTCTGATTAGCAGCTTGGGCAACTGATGAGGTGGGTGGCACTTGATACTCCCTAATGGTTGTCATGGTCTACAGAAGAGAGCTGCCCTCAGATGCAATCTACTAGCATGGGGAGCATGGAAAGGGAGTGGACAGGGCATGCAGCTCCCCCCAATCCAAACACAGATGGTCTTAAACCCCCAGGATGCCAGTAGGATTCATGATCATCCTCAGCAATACTAGAGTATTTTAGGGTGGCTGGTAGACCTCACTTGAATATGGGGCACTGGAGGAAGAACAGTAGGTTGACAAAAAACATATCATGCACCAATAATTAAAATGGAAAACAATCATACAATATGCTGGTGACTCCACTAATCTACCCTGCTCATAACTTCAGTCTATTACACAGCAATCATTCAAATTCATAAATTTGGCTAAATAAACCAAAACTCTTATTTAATCCCAACAAAACACAAGTGCTGTTCTCATCCAATCCACACTTGGCAAGGATGAAGAACACGAGCATCACCTCTTCCAATGTCACCAAAGGTGAAGCAGTCACTCCCAACAGTAAACTACTCAGTGCCACTACAGATCAAAATGTTGGATTTGACAAGGTGTTATTCAAACATCCCATCATAAATTAATAATATATACAGTTCACCCCTGCTAGATTGAGGGCTTGGTGATAAACTTGTCAAACAGAAGTAATCACTATGCTGCACCAAAGAAGCTAGGTTTGCCAAAACATAAAAGCCTATTTACTTGTACATTAATAATAGCCCATAAAATACTACATCAGATAAAAAGTGCCTTCCATCAATAATTTTATCCAATGGTAGCACCCAACTAGGGATTAAGATCTCAAGAACAAACTATGAAGAAAAAAAATCACACATGGAATAGCAACTCACTCTTCTCATGAAACATCCCCTCAGACATCAAACAAGTTAAATAATTTCTTACTTTAAAAAGACATATGAAAATACACTTGCAAAATAACTGGGCATACCAATGTGCATATCCCCAGCTGAATGTAACCCACTGTTATTCAAGATGTACACAGTACAAGGTATTTTACTAAACTCAAGGTGTGAGCATATATGTTATTAAAATACTTAAACCTAAGCAATGTTGTACTTGTTTACTGCCTAAATAATACCAATCATTGTATAATAGGCTTATTTTAATTTTTTTCTCTTTATAATTTTCTTCAGAACTTTTGTTTGTTACTTTTATGTGTGAACTGGTTGTGTATTGTCGTGATACTGATATCAGGGCACTATACTTCATCATACATTTCGGCTATCCAGATTTTCATATAATGACCAGATTTTGCCTCATATTTTTGGTCCGATCCTCAAAATGTGTGCTTTTCTAGCAAATTACTGAAGATCAAAGTAACTATATAATGACATAAATCTGAGTTTCAAACTTCATAGTTTTCAGAAAACACTAACAAATCCTATTATTCTAGCAACTTCCTAACTTTATAAAAGCTGTCCCTATTTTAGGGTCTTTGTTCCCCCATTACATTAGGATTTGTCCAGATTTCTTGTGCTAAGAATATATAAAATCACTTACACTTGATACATGCCATAATGTATATGGTGGTATAGTTGCAAAAGTAGAGCTTTTCTCCACGGGTGTCTGCTGAAAAATGGTTTCAAACCCAACTGGACTTACCCCAAACAGAAGCAAATAACTAACTAAATAAATAAATAAAATGTTACCCAATTATTTAGCTTGGCTATTGGTTAAAAAAATCATAACAACGAATGTGTGCATACCTCTTATCCTTAGTGCAGGAAATCTGGACAAAACCTAAAATAACTGGGTTGGGGGAAGCAAAGGGCCAGTAATAGTGGCAGATTTTAAATATTGCTCTTATAAACTTAGAAATTAATTAAAATAACAGGATTGGTTTTAGCATGCATTTTTCTGAAGGATATGAAGTCTGAAACTCAACTGTGTATCATTATTTAGGGACTTCAGTTGTGTGTGATTGCAACTCGACACTGTAAAACTCTACTGCCAATCATGAGTGGATGGGTGATCCGCTGTGGCGGCCCCTAATCGGGAAAAGCCGAAAGAAGAAGAAGTTGTGTGTGATTGGTCAGGAAAATTACAAATGTTAAGAGGAACAGATCAAATATACAAGGCAAAAATCTGGACATTATGAAAAATCTGGATCATTGATGGGTATGAGCGTGTGATATACCATTTCATAATGGAGGTACAGTTGAGAGATAGAGTAGGGAGTATAGTTTTGCCTAGTGGAGTAAGGCAGACCTAAACTTCTGTAATCCTGGCCCCTGTCTACCCAAAAAGCTAGTTACTGTCAGCAGGATTATGGAGTAGACAGAGGTAGGTCCCAGCATTTTGAGATGAGAAGTGTGACTAATTAGTGTGATTAATTAACCTAAATATTCTATTGATGCCTAAGCCTAAGAGCTGTATTTAGCAGCTTTCTACGTATACTAGAGCAGTGTTTACAATATGTTGATGATTCTGTGCCTTTGTCTTCCATTAATTTTTGACCCCATTTCCAGTTCTTGAACTATGAGCAAAGGTCAGCAGATTTTTTTTTTCTGGTCACCTTGTTTGTCATCAGTGTGAAAGAGTGGATAGGCAAGCAAAGACAACTGAAAGCCATCCTGTAAATTATCCAGAATGCTTGCTAATAAAGAGGAAAAGTGAAGAGGGAAAAAGCTCCAGACAGGCAAACAAATAAGGTGAAAGATCAAAACATTAGGAGCCCTTAGAAGAATAAAGTATATACAAGGCCAAATACAGTGTCATCTTGCATTTTTGCGAGAAGGAAAAAAAAATCTCTCATCCTCTCTCTCACACACACAGACTTTCTCAACAGAAACAGGTTGTAAACCTGAATGAAGAGTTAGTTCTCTTAGTACCCCATGTAATACATGTCAGTTGTCCAAATTTTCACATAATGTCCAGATTTTTGTTTAATACTTTTAGCCAATTCCTCAAAGTTTGTGGCTTTCTGGCAATTCACTGAAGACTGAAGTCACTATAATGACATACGTTTAAGTTCAAGACTTGGCATTGTTCATATAATGCAACACAAACAATGTTATCCTAGCATCTGAATTTATAAGAGCAATATTTAAATTCTGTCCCTATTTAGGCCTTTGTCCAGATTTCTTGCACTAAGAGGCTGAGGTGCATACCTCAAATGCCCAAAAACAACTCTGAATACTGGTTCAGAAATAAAGATACACGGGATGGGTATTCGGGGAGGATAGCCATAAATAACAAACACTTTTTATCAACTGTCGTCATACAAACAATAACCAAACTAAGTAATGTATGCAATAAAAAGTCATAAAAATTAACAGATCAAGCAGTGCTTACACCACAACTATGCTGACACTTTCGTCAGTTTAAACCACAAAAACGCCAGCGGGTAGTAAATAATCATTAAAAGTGTCCCTATTTGGGGGCCTTTGTCCCTCCATTATTTATGGCTTTGTCCAGATTTCTTGCTCTAACAGGTTGCTAGGTATGTCACAGACTAAGCAGCAATAATACATTCTAATGACTCGAAATATTAATTTAATGTCAAGCATTAAATACGCATATAATAATCACCACTCTTGTTATATTAGCGGTATACAAACCAACTGCAAAGTGAAGACTAACACGAAACGTTAAGTCACTAAAAAGAACATGAATAGAATACCTGAAATTATGACCATGGTTGCTAGACTATACAATGGACAGGGGTGGACTAGGATACTTTGTTTGCAGAAATAGAGGTTTAAATATAGCACCCGAGAAAGGCAGGATGGGAAAAGATGATTAACCAACCATGGGGTGTAATTTTTACAGGATAGAAGTTGAAGCAAGTTTCTTCTGGCACCTTTGTATTTGGCCAATTATTAGTATTACAAAGTACACTTTAAAGTTTTAGTTATGCAACTTTGCACCCAAAAGTAAACCTTACTCCTGCACTCTAGGAATGATTTTTGCTTGTTTGTTTTTATAGCTGTCAAAGTTCTGTCACCAAATATAGAACAATTCCTCTCACAATGTGGAATAAATGGGCAAAATGTGAAACATATACTTTTACACCTGTCCCTATGCAAGGGACAGTCCCACTTTGGGCAGTTGTGTCCTGCATAAAAAATGGCAAATGTCTTGAGATTTTAAGACTAAATATATTTCTTAAGTTTACTTTAATAGCTGCATAAAACAGTTAGTTTCCATCTGAAAACTCCTGACTCTTTCTAGTTGGAGAATGAGTGCCTGTGTTTAACATACCTGATTGGTCTGGTTGCTATTCAAGGCATCTACCAGAAAAATGCTACAAGCCTGCAGACCCTTGCATCATCTGGGACAAGACTGTGGATCACCAAACAGGCCATGGCCTGCTTCTCTTCTCTGGACTGGTGCTAAACCTAGCTAGTTTTAGCTAGAACTAGCCAGTTTCTTAGTTTCAGCACTCAAAACTGTTTCCTTGTGCTCAGCACTTGGTCAGAACTCGTAAGCACTAAATAAACTACAAATTACTACAGAACTCGACTTTCCTCACTTGTCAAGAGGAAAACAGTTCTTAGTACTTAAATAAATAAGCACCAGTCTAGGCATGTCCATGGGTCTGCTCCCGGTGTTTTCTCCTGTCCACCTGATGAATCTGGGCATCTTGGGGCAATGCAACAACTGCCTCATGTACAGTGACAACCCTTTCCTCCTACCACCCAACACTACAACCTGTGAGAGATGCACTTATATAGCCAAACTGGAAGCCAAGACTGGAATAGACAGTCAAGAGGAGAAGGTTAACACCTGCACCACACCACACTCAACACATAGTCCTTCAAAACCCACACTACCAAAACCCACACATAGAAACACAGAGCACACACCCACATTCACGGAGGCTCTCAATAAAAATCTGCCCAAGCAACAGAGACCTCCCAAGCTGAAATGCAGACAACCACCCCCCCAACACTACCCAAATGACACATAGCCCCCAAAATCAGTGTGCCACTCAACCTCAGCCCATAAGCAGAACAACGTACCCGACAAATTCATCATAGGTGACTATAGTTAGGCACACTGATGTTCCACTCACCAGGGTAAACAAGGAAAAAGTTACTGTCAGCTGCCTGTTGGCTGCCAGGATCTGCCACATAATGCACACACTCAGGTCACTCCACAACAAGTACAAATATGACTCTGTCATTGTCCATGTTGGTGTGAATGACCTGAGACATACCTCCCTGGACTACATGAAAAGAGGCATGGAAGAGCTCCTGGATCTTGTAGCCTAGGCAGGTATGACCCTTGCCCTGAGTAGCATCCTGCCATCACACAGAATAATACCACAGTACAAGGACAAAATGATTGACTTCAACAATTGGCTAAGCTTCTGGTATCATTCTAAGGAAATCCAGTATCTGTTTGCCTGGGATGACATGGTCGACAGACCACAATGCTTTGCCAGAGATGGCATGCACCTGTCATCCCTGGGATTTTGGATACTGGCTAAGGCTCTTACCACCCCTATAGTGCCTTTTTTTAGGCAAGGTTCAAATGCCAAATTCACCACCGCAACAGGTACAAGCAAGCAAACTCTGAGGGCAATGCTACTCAGTGCTAGAAGTCTAAACCTCAAAATGCACTCACTTGAGGCACTTCTTGAAATGGAGAACATCGACATCTGTGCAGTGACAGAGACCTGGTTCAAGGCTCCAAAGAGCACCCCTGCATTACCAGGCTATTATTCATATCACACCTTTCAGCCACCTAACCTGGACCAAAACATTAAAGGCGGAGGTGTGTCCATATTCATTAAGGATATCCACACCTTCAGGCTAGTTGCTCAACATAATGCATCTGAAATTATCCAAGTGCAACTAACACTGGGCAAGACTGCAATCCAGATTGTAGCTTGTTACAGATCCCCCACCATGCCCCAGGATTCCCACTCTTCATTTCTTAAAATACTGGAAAATATTAATTTACAACCCAATACCTTAATTATGGGTGATTTCAACTACCCCACCATCAACTGTTAAAACTACTCGTGTACCAACTCATTCGCTCAACGTTTTCTGGAATTCATAAATTCCAATGCCTTGGATCAGCTTGTCCACACCCCCACCAGGGGCAGCAATATTCTGGACTTGGTCATTACCAATATGGGTAACCAGTGTTCCACACCAGAGGTCAACTCCTCACTGGTCAGATCCGACCACAAGCTAATCACCATAGACATCCATATCTCACCCCCACCACCCATTAAAGGAACCATAGTCAAAAACTACTCTAAAGCCAACTTCATGCTTCTTAAGACAGAAGTGGTAAACTTCATGACACCCATGCAGACGGAAAATAGAGGTAAAACTGCTGAATCTTACACAAATGCACTGCATAAGCACATACACGAGTGCATGGATCGGGCCATCCCCAACAAAACCAGGAAGCTATCTTCCAAAAAAAGGATGACAATCTGGTGGTCCCCTGTCATAAACAAACTCTACAACAGAAGGAAGAAGCTGTTGCAAAAAAGAGTAAAATCCCAAGATTGGAGGAACTCCCTGGTTAGGCTCAGCAAGAAGCTGAGATCCCTCATAAAATCCGCCAAAGCCAGTTATGAAAATAAAATTGCCACTGATTCCAAAGACAACCACAAAGCATTCTACGGCTATGTCAAGAATCTCAATAGCAACACTCAGATCTGCTCTGAGCTACAGCACAATGGCACTAAATATACAGAACCACCCAATATTGCCAACATCCTGGCAGATAGGTTCAGTGCTAACTTTACCCCCCTCTCTCCCTCCAAGGGGCCCATCTTAATACCAGAAGTATTCAAAGCCTCTGTAATCACGGATGAACAAGTAAAGACCGCACTCTCCAAAGCCAAGAACACAGCATCATAACAAACTGGCACCCCACCTAAGTACCATGTTCAATCATAGCCTCACCTTAGGCTATGTGCCTACTGAATGGCACACAGCGACAGTTATCCTACTCCACTAAGGGGGTGCCACCACAGACCCCATTATCTACCACCCCATTAGCCTGATGAGCCTAGTCTGCAAGGCCATGGAATATATCATCTTGGAGCTTATAAACAAAGAAGTAGGTAACCTCCAAACCCTGAACCCCACTCAGTTTGGGTTTGTTAAAGGTAGATCATGTCTACTAAACCTGATTGACTTCTTTGAAGCAGTCACCAGAGCCGTAGATGAGGGCAAGATAGTGCACACAGCCTATCTTGACCTCACCAAGGCTTTCAATACCATCCCCCACTCTGGAATTATAGATAAACTCAGTAAACTGGGCATAAATCCCTATGTCACAAGATGAGTGGCCAACTGGCTCACTGACAGAACCCACACAGTAAAAGTAGCCGACTCCAAGTCCGACTTCAGACCTGTAATGAGTGGAGTACCACAGGGTTCCGTCCTGGGTCCTCTCCTGTTCGGCATCTACTTCTCTGAAGTGCAGGCCAACACAGAAGATCTTTGGCTAACAAAGTTCGCAGATGACTGCAAACTGGGAGCCATAATAGAATCACCTAATGATGTAGACATTCTACAAAAGGGCCTCACAGAGACAGATGCTTGGTGTCAAAGTCATGGCCTCAAGCTCAATGCCAAGAAGTGCACTGTCATCCCCTTTGGGAAAAACTCAGTACCCATGAACTACCAGATAGGTGGTAGCTCACTAAACACCGAAAGTGTGATAAGAGACCTCGGGACACAGGTGGACAGTAGTCTCTCCTTTGATAACCACATCACCACAGTAGTCGGGAAATCCTTCTACGTGGCACACCTCATCACAAAAGGGTTCTGCTCTAGAAAAAAGGAGGTCATTGTTCCTCTCTACTCATCCTTCATCAGACCCATTATAGAATACAATGCCCCGATTGGCATGTATCTCACAAGACACTTACAACAATTGGAAAGGCCACAGAAATACCTCACTGAGAGGATTACCGGCCTCAAACAGATGCCATATGCAGACCATCTCAAAAAACTCCAGCTCTACTCCATCACATATCACCTACTCAGAGGCGATCTCTGCCTAACATACAAAGCTATGTCAAACCCAGAGCTGTTGGACATGCTACACTTAAAGAAATCCCAGTCTCTCTATACCACATGCTCCAGGGACCTAAACCTTGTCAGCACAATAAGCAGAACATGCTGGAGGAATAGATTTCTGTCCCAGAGACTTCCCATACTCTGGAACAAACTACTCATTCATATCAAGCAAAGCTCCTCATTAGCCCTCTTTAAGAAAAATCTTAAAGACTGGATGGGAAATAGAAAATTCACCCCGGGGATCACTTCTGAGGCACTACTCGACAGGGGCACAGGAAAATAATTTTCTTGGGTGGCGAAAGCCAGGGAACCTTTTTGGCTAGGCTTATATAACCTGAGGGCTGATAGCCCAGTGCCTATCTATGAGCCTATAAATATTATTTGAAATACCATAAGCAACTCAAATGCTACAAAAATAAGCTTTCATTTTGGCTAAAAAGTGAAGTTCTGTCCTTTGCACTGGCCATGGGTATGTTTTGTCCTACAAAAACTCACATTTCTACAAAAAATGTCCTAATTTGGGCATTTGAAAAGGTGGCAGCCCTAACTTTAACAATTTCAAATAGAAAGTTCACAATATGGTTAAAATATGTTATTTTAAACAAAAGACGTTCTTTTGATGGCATAATATCATTCATTATTATTAAGAGTGGATATTAGTTAAAATAACTTTAACACTGAATGTGTGGCAACTCTTTCAATGTGAAACATCAAGGAATGTGGACTTTTTTTAACTTAAAGACTCAAAATAAGGTACACTTGAGAGGTATGCTAAACGCTATCTTCCACCGTTCGGGGACTAGTGAGTAAACACGGGCTTAAATGATTGGAGTAATATATTTGCCTGCACCGTATTCTAAGTAAAGCAGTGATAATTTTTGATTAAAAAGTTGCAACTACTTCAATATTCTACTGAAGGAGAAAACTGGGTAAGTGTTATTCTTTTCTCTGTCAGCCAACATCCGGGCATAAAAATACAATCCGATCAAATTGTTGAAGAACTGCTTACAATATAAACCTATGCAAAACAAGGAGCAGCTATATGATAGCGTGTCTAATGTGATTGTCTTAATTCCATTATTGTATTTTAGTCAGACATGATTCAAACCATACCTTTGTTTCACATTGACAGGAATGATGTTGATTCATCAAATTAACGCATTGTTAATTCTGAGCTGGGAATTTTTGATGACAGGCTTATTGTGCCTGCTTATTTGAACTGTTTCTTTCTGAAATTGGTGTGCCTTGTTGCTGTAGCATAGACCAGATTCAAGCCTGCAGTATCTAGCTTTGTTTGTATAACTTGAGCACTGATCCAGGCCATCTTTTTTTGGAGAAGGTTCCCCTGCACCCTAGTAGCAGGAGTAGTAGTTAGAACTTGCCTGATTGAAGACTGGTGGAACAGGGCTCAATTTTGAGTTTTTTTTCTTGTTAATTGGGTAACTTGTTTAAATCAGTTTGTTCATTTTCTATTGTTTTATATATATAAAAAAATTGCACTTTATTCATCTGCTTTTACTGTATTTGTGTTTCCTCCTACTTTATCACTATGGGCATTGACTACAACTCTGATCTGCAATATATAACATTAAGTATCCTTTTCTGTGCATTTAAAGTGTTTTTTTTTTATTGTATCTGCTTTATTTTCTGAAAAAAATATATACTTGTTTCCCACCTTTCTAAGCTAGTATAGTCCAGTTTTCAGGTTAGTGCTGAATTCAGGGCTGTGTTACAAATCTCTGGTTTGCCCATACCTTACTTGGATAGAAGGAAGTTTCTCTGTTCATCTGTGAGAGAGGGGAGCTTTGAGCAGCCTATCTGTCCCTGGAGGAGTAGTTTCAGTCCAGAAATTAGTAGCTCATTGGCCATGTTGGGTTAATTTCTCTCTTTCATTTCCCTGCTATAAATACTGTATTTGCCCGGTTTTGCGCGCCGGGCAGTGCCGGTTAGCTAGGGTAAAACTATTCCCGGCTCCACAAAGTCTCCTCTTCAATTTTTCCCTTGGAACTAGACAAACATTCAACTTAAGCACTCTAGCCATTCATTTCTCAGCCCGGCACTTGCTCAAAACTTATAACAAGCACTTATAAACCCTAGCACTAGACCCTCCTGTATTGTACAGAAGGACAAGACTCTCTATTCGACCTTACCAGCCATCCAGTAAAACAGTTCACTGTACCTATCCAGGCATGTCCAAAGAGCAGTTTCAGGTATACTCTCCAGTCCAGCTGGTGAATCTAGGCATTTTGAGGCAATGTTACAACTGCTTCATGTATACAGACAGCCCTCTCCTCCTGCCACCAAACAGTAATAAATGTGAGAGATGCAATTATACAGCCAAACTGGAAGCTAAGCTCTCTCAACCCAAGTCTGGATCAGACAGTCAAGAGGAGAAGGGAAATACTTGCATCACACCACCAGTCTCACATAGACCCATTAAACCAGCACTGGCAAAAAACACACATAAATACATGAAAACTTACTCGGAGGCTCTAAATAAAAATCTGCTAAACCAACAGAGACCTCCAAAACAAACATCCAAGCAACCTCCACCCCTCAACACAAACCATGAAACACATACTTCACAAAACCAGTGTGCCATGCAATCACAGCCTTTAAGGCAAAATAACATACCCAACATACTAGTAATAGGTGACTCTATAGTCAGGCACACTGATGTCCCACTCACTAGGCTGAATAAGGAGAAGGTTACTGTTAGCTGCCTGTCGGGTGCCAAGATCCACCACATAACACAAGCACTCAGGTCACTCCAGAACAAGTACAAATATGACTGTCATTGTCCATGTTGATGTGAATGACCTGAGCCGTACCTCCCTGGACTACACGAAATGAGACATGGAAGAGCTCTCTGATCACATAGCCCAGGCCAGTATGACCCTGACCCTGAGTAGCATCCTGCCCTCACCAAGAATGATACCACAGTATAAAGAAAAAATTCTCAATTTCAACAATTGGCCAAGTTTCTGGTGTCATTCAAAGGATATCCAGTGTCTGTCCACTTGGGATGACATGCTCAACAAGCCACACTGCTTCGCTAGAGATGGCTTGCACCTGTCACCCTTATGCTTTTGAATACTGGCCAAGGCTCTTGCCAGCCCCATAGTGCCTTTTTTAGGCAAGGCTCAAAAGACAAACCCACTGCCGTAAATAGCACAAGTAACAAAAAACTGAGGGGAATGCTACTTAATGCCAGACGTCTAAACCTCAAAATGCACGCACTCAAGGCACACCCCAATATGGAGAAAATCGATATATGTGCAGTAACAGAAACCTGGTTTAAGGCTCCAGACAGCACCCCAGCACTACCAGGCTACAACTCATACCATACATTTCAGCCACAGAACCCAAACCGAAACACAAAAGGCGGGGGCATATCCATATTCATCAAGGATATCCACACCTCCAGGTTAGTGGCACAGCACGATGCTTCAGAGATCATCCACGTGCAACTAACAACGGGCAAAACTGCAATTCAAATTGTAGCTTGCTACAGATCACCCATCATGTCCCAGAACCCCCATTCCGTGTTTCTGGAAACACTGGGAAACATAAACATCCTACCAAACACCCTAATATTGGGTGATTTCAATTACCCAAACATTAACTGGGAGAACTACTCAAGTACTAACTCCCTTGCCCAACATTTCCTAGAATTTATAAACTCAAACACCCTGGTTCACCTGGTCAACACTCCCACCAGAGGTGACAACATATTGGACCTGGTCATCACCAACATGGGTGACCAGTGTTCCACACCGGAGATCAACCCCTTGCTGGTTAGATCTGACCATAAACAAATCACTTTGGATATCCACATTCCACCCCCACCCCCGGAAAAGGAAACCACCATGAAAAACTTTTCAAAAGCAAACTTCACGTTACTTAAGACAGAGGTGGAAAGTTTCAAAGCCCCCATGCTGAAGGATAACCCTGTCCAAGCTGCAAAATCCTTTATTAATGCATTCTACGGGCACCTAAAAGAATGCATGGATCATGCCATCACAAGCAAAACCAAGACTCACTCCTCCAAGAAAAGGAAACCAGTCTGGTGGGCTCCTGCCATAAACAAGCTATACAATAGAAGGAGGAAACTAGTACAGAAAAGAGTAAAATCCCAAGAAGGGAAGACATCCCTGATCAGTATCAGCAAGAAACTACGATCCCTCATAAAATCATCCAAGGCAAGCTTTGAAAGAAAAATTGCCAAGGACTCCAAAGATAATCACAAGGCATTCTATAGCTATGTCAAGAATCTAAGTGGCAATGCTCAGATCTGCTCAGAGTTAGTGCAGAATGGCACAAAATACATTGAACCGACCGATATTGCCAACATCCTGGCAGACAGGTTCAGCACAAACTTCACCCCCTCTCACCCCCAAAAGGGCCCATAACCATACCAGAAGAATGTAAAGTCCCTGAAATCACAGACACTCAGGTTAAAATAGCCCTCTCCAAAGCCAAAAACACAATGGGACCAGACGGTGCCCCAGGCTGCGTCCTACACAAGCTCAAAGATGAACTAACCCCTCACCTAAACACACTGTTCAAACTCAGCCTCGCCACAGGCTACGTACCCATAGAGTGGCACACAGCAATGGTTATTCTGCTCCACAAAGGTGGAGCCACAACAGACCCGGGGAACTATCATCCTATAAGCCTGCCTAGCTTGGTCTGCAAGGCTATGGAGCGCATCATCATGGAACTCATTAACAGAGACATTGGGAACCTCCAAACACTGGACCCTACCCAGTTTGGCTTTGTTAAGGGCAGATCATGCCTCCTAAACCTGGTGGACTTCTTTGAGACAGTTACCAAAGCTATAGATGAGGGAAAAGTGGTACACACAGCCTACCTAGACCTTGCTAAGGCCTTCAACACCATTCCCCATTCTGGTATTATAGACAAGCTCACCAGCCTGAACATAAACCCCTACATCACAAGATGGATTGCCAACTGGCTCATGGACAGAACCCACATGGTGAGAGTTGCAGGAGCTAGTTCCGTCTCTAAACCAGTTACAAGTGGCATTCCCCAGGGCTCAGTCCTAGGACCCCTCCTGTTCGGCATATACTTCTCAGAGGTACAGGCAAGCACAAAAGGACTATGGCTGACCAAGTTCACAGATGTCTGCAAACTAGGGGCTATAATTGACTCTCCGGTTGACACAAACATCCTCCAAAAGGGTCTCTCTGAGACGGATACCTGGTGTCAAAATCATGGCCTCAAACTAAATGCCAAAAAGTGCATAGTCATCCCATCTGGAAAAAACAAAGTACCCACAAACTACCACATAGGTGGTATTCCCCTAAATACGGAAGACATAATAAGGGATCATGGGACCCAAGTAGATAGTAATCTCACCTTTGATAATCACATTGCCAAAGTGGTTAGAAAATCCTTCTACATGGCCCACCTAATCACAAAAGAGTTCACATCCAGATCAAAAGAGGTCATTGTGCCCCTCTACTAATCACTCATCAGACCCATCGTAGAGTACAACGCCCCATTTGGGATGTACCTTACAAGACACCTGCAACAGCTGGAAAGACCACAGAAGTACCTCACCAAGAGGATCACTGGCCTCAAACAGATGCCCTATGCAGCTCGACTGAAGAAACTCCAGCTGTACTCGGTTGCATACCGCCTACTCAGAGGTGATCTCTGCCTGACATACAAGGCCATGTCCAACCCAGAATTGATGGACATGCTCCACCTAAAGAAAATTTTATCCCTTCAAGCCACATGCTCTAGGGATCTAAACCTCACTACAACAATAAATAGGACGTGCTGGGGGGATAGATTCCTGTCCCAGAGACTTCCCATGCTTTGTAACATGATTCCAATCTACATTAGGCAGAGCTCCTCACTAACACTCTTTGAAATAAACCTTGATGAGTGGATGGGAAACAGAAAGTTTACCCTGGGGATCACTTCAATGGCTCTGCTGGACAGAGGCACAGGGAACTAATCTAAGGGGGTGACAAAAGCCAACACATTCTGGCTAGGCTTATAAATGCCTTCAGGCAGATAGCCTAGTACCTACCTATGAACCTATGAACCTATGAAAAACAATTAATAATCATACTGGGTGTTTCCTGGCAATGGTTATTAATACCTCTTCCACACTGCATCCATTTGTTCCAACTGGTGAGAGGTAGTGTTCCGCCTTTTTGTATGAGTGATTTTATTTTGTTTCCTCGGAGCTTATCTCCCCGGTCCTCTACTGAAAATGGACATATATCCAGTTAGACTAGCTCGGACAACAAATGTAAAATAAAATAAATAAAATAAATTTTGGAGATAAAAGATTGAGAGCAGCGATTTTATGGGTCTAACTCATTGGAGTTTATCTCTTCTTTGAAGGGAAACTATGAGATAATTCTCAACTGTTACTGGTTTTAGCTTAAAACTTTACTCTGTACCTCCTAATCCCATTAAAACTTGCGATTTGGAAAGAAAACGTAGTGGTTGCACCTGTGACAATAATTAGATTTATAGACTTCTTTTACTTCAGAAAATGCATGATAAGTCACTTCCTCATTTTTGAAGCTGTTTATTGCACAGAAAACTACATTACATAACCAATAGAAGAGTGGCGCCAGGAATGTAAAGTACCTCAGGGTTCAGTCCCAGGATCGCTCTTCTTTGGCATCTACTTCTCTGAAGTACAGACCAACACTAAGGGACTCTGACTAACAAAGTTTGCAGATGACTGCAAATTGGGAGCCATTATTTAATCCCCAAATGATGTGGATATTCTACAAAAGGGCCTTACAGAAACAGATGCTTGGTGCCAGAGCCATGGGCTCAAGCTTAATGCCAAGAAATGTATAGTTATCCCCTTTGGGAAAAAACATGTACCCATGAATTACCACATAGGTAGCAGTACACTAAACACCGAAAGTGTGATAAGAGACTTAGGGACACAGGTGGACAGTGGTCTCACCTTCATTAACCAAATCGCCACAACAGTCAGGAAATCCATCTATGTGGCACACCTCATCACTAAGGGCTTTTCATCCAGAAAAAAAGGAGGTCAATGCCCCACTGTACATCCCTCATTAGACCTATTATAGAGTACAACGCCCTGTTTGGTATGTACCTCACAAGACATCTGCAACAGCTGGAAAGGCTGCAGAAATACCTCACTAAAAGAATTACAGGCCTAAAGCAGATGCCCTATGCTGAACATCTAAAAAAACTCCAGCTATACTCTGTGGCATATTGTCTACTCAGAGGTGATCTCTGCTTAACATACAAGGCCATGTCATACCCTGAGCTGTTGGACTTGCTCCACTTAAAGAAATCCCAATCCCTCAGAGCCACACGCTCCAGGGATCTAAACCTTGTCATCACAATGAACAAAACATGCTGGAGGGATAGGTTCCTGACCCAGAGACTCCCCATACTCTGGAATAGACTGCCCATACATGTCAAGCAGAGTGCCTCCTTAGCCCTCTTCAAAAGGAACCTTGACGATTGGATGGGAGATATAAAATTCACCCCAGGGATCACGTCAGTCACCCTGCTAGACAGGGGTCCAGGGAAGTAAATACTGTGGGAAGAAATATCCAGGGAATTGTTATATCTAGACTTGTATAGGCCCTAGAGCCAATAGCCTAGTACCAACCTATAAACCTAAAGAGGGCACACTTCTTACATATTCCTTTTCAAAAGCAAAATAAGTTACCTTATATAGAATTTTGCAATAAAGTTCACATATTTTACAATGTCTATTTGATGATGTTCTTATATTTTTCTATCATTTTTGACATGGAATTTTAGGCTGGATATACCTACTTTTCAAGGGTTTGTCATACTTTCATTCTGTATGTATGGTATCCCCAAAATGTTATCTTTTGATAATGCAGCTTGTTTTATCAATGAAGCATTTGCAAACACTATGACAGGAAATTGGAACTGTGGTATACCTTCTGTTGCATTTTATACTTCATCCAATTGCCTAACCAGATTGTATAGGCTTTAAAGGAATGGATGATATAAATTAAAGCCAATACTATTGGAACAATACCATTAGGATCTTGAGTGTAACTAAAGAATTAATATCTTGTGATGAGAGGTCTCTCTCAAGTAGAAATTAGGGTTAATACCTGTTCCTCCTTATGTAGGACTGTCCCTATTTGGGCAGTTGTCCATCTATCCATTCAAAACCCCATTTCCATACTTCCCATGGGATCAGCATGCCACATCAACAGTAAACATCATCTAGAACCAATGTTCACACCTCTGGGCAATAGATTTATCACCTGATAGCAAGAAGTTCTTCAGTTTGATTCTCAGCTGTGGTGTCTTCAGTGTAGAATTTGCATGTCCTCTCTGTGTTCACATGAGTTTTTTTTTCCAGGTAGTCCAGCTTCCTCCCACATTCCAAAGACATGCAGTAGGTGGATTGGACACTCTAAATTGGCCATAAACCTGTGTACATATGTGTAGTAAAGAAAATAACCATGACAGAGATAGCCACACAATGGTATCGGACAACTGTGTCCTCTGGAAAAAAAAAAACTTAGGCAAGAAAAAATGTTCTGAGATTTTAGTAAAAAAAAAAAATCCAAAGTGTCCTCTAATAATTGCATAAAACAATTATTCTACAACCCAAATCATTGACTATGGTATTAAACAAAAGAATTAACATAAATTCTAAAAGACAACTTTTATTATGCCGAAAAGTGAAGGCCATTCTTTTGTACTGGCAGTGGGCATGGTTTGTCCTGCAAAATCTCATGTTTCTGTAAAACCTGCCCCACCTTTGGCATTTGAAATGGTGGCAACCCTAGCAGGGATTCCCATGTAACACAAACAGAGATTACATTGAGGAAGTCAAAAATTAGGAGTAAGCAGCAGATTCATAAGCAGACTTTGATAAATGCCCCTGTAGATGAAGTCTGTGGGTAGAGCTGTAGCCATGATTTTAGATGATTGCCATAACTGGAGTAATAACCATCAGTGGATGGTGTGGCATATGTCCTGCACATCTGTACTTTGAAACACATTTAGTGCTCTGCTAAAGTCATTGCATGCCCACAAAAGAAACTGGGGGATCTGAGATATCATCCAGTAGAATGACAATATCTCACGTATTTCTAAACTGTTTCCGTAAAGCTTTCACTCTGTAGTCTATTGACCTAATGTATGAGTAGGTAAAATGCTATCAGGAGTAGTGTTTTGGGCCAAATAGAAGTTTATGTAAGGCACAAGACAGTGGTAATTTTGCAGTTAAGTTATTTTCTAGCTGTAAGTTTAGGCCTGGTTAGATATAAAAAGAATGGAAGCTGTGGCATCTGAAAGATGGACAGGGACTGAGGCAGAGTGGGAGCACATGGCAACGACTGGAAAGACAATATAGCATTCTAAGTCGTAACTCCAGTCTCCAGTATGACTAAGCTGATAAAGAGTGGGAGAAGCAGCTGTATGTGCAAAAGCAGTGCAGCAGCTTGATTCTTCCATCTGTCTGTCCACTTATTTTACATGACCGTTTGTAGGCATTTCTAGTCGGATAAGAGACTACACAACATTTGTAGTGCTATGTTGCACACAAAATGATAAGTTCAAGTTCAAAACTAGTTTAAATACTTGCAGTATATCTGAACCTGCCCTTTTTAGTGACCTCTCCAAAGCATTTGACATGATGAACCACGGACTATTGTTAAATACACTTAAATCTCTCTCATTAGATACACATACAGTCAAATGGTTTAAATCCTACCTAGGAAATAGACAACAAGCAGTCTTGTGGGACAATGAACTATCCTCTCTCTTCCCTATTACACTCGGAGTCCCACAAGGATCTATCTTGAGACCACTCCTCTTTACTATTTTCATTAATGATCTGACAACCTCCCTTCCTCAAACCAACTGTATACAATATGCCGATGATTCGACTTTAATCTGTGCTGCCCCCTCGCCTTCCCAACTTCAATCCAGGACCCAAAAAATGTTCACCTTAGTTGAAAACTGGTTCCATCAATGCTGTCTCCTCCTGAACCCTAAAAAAACTAAATTACTACTATTCACCCCCACTCAGAAATCCCCTGCCATCGACTTCACAGTCATATCTACAATGGTACCTTAATAGCTCCTGACATAGCTACCAAACTTTTAGGGGTAACTATCGATACCAATCTTAACTATGACACACATATCAACCTAACTATTAAATCAGTTAATAGAAAAATGGGCTCCCTTTACAGACTTAAACCCTTTCTCTCACCTTCAGCCAGGACTACTATTGCCCAAACTCACCTAATTTCTACTCTCCTCTATGCCGCCCCAGTTTATACAAACCTCTCCAAAAGCAATATCAATAAGTTGGCAACATCTTATAACAGCATAACCAGATTTGCCACTGGTGCCCCATTTCGTACCCACCATTGCAAAAATCTCAAACTTCTTGGATGGCTTGAACTGCAAAACCAGCTTCTCTTTCAGCAACTCACAATCACTCATAAGATCCTGCATCATCCCTCTAATACTCCCATACTCAGAAACCTTATTAGCCCTTATCAAAATCTTTTAACCTTACGATCGGCCAACAGAGTACTTGTTTCTACCCTAAAAACCAAAAACAAATCTGGGGACTCCCTGTTTACTAACTCTGTTGATAACTCTTGGAGCAAGCTTCCAAGAGAACTAACATCCCTTACATCTACTCCACTTTTCAAGACACAACTACAAATCTACCTAAAATCACAGTGGCTTTGCCCATGTCCAAATCCTGACTGATACTGTTCCTTCTTTACTGATCTCTTTAAGCCTACAACTGTTGTATTCCTCCTGCTGTGTCTTTCTCACTTTGAACTCTTTTAATGAAGGTTGTTGCCTAGGCAAATATCACTGCCCTAGTTATGTTAAGTTCTAGGACTGTACTGATTTTATAATCTGTTTTTATAAATTGTTCTCTATAATCTGTTTATAAATGTGTTTTAATGTGTCTTAATTCCTCACTGTTAATTAAGTTTTATTGGTTGAAAATAGTCACTATAATATGTTTATATAATTTCTTATTTTTTGACTTTGGAGCTTTTCACCTCAGGCCTCTGCTGAAAATGGACTTATATCCAGTCAGACTTTCCCGATCAACAAATGTAAAATAAATTAAATAAAATGTACAACACACACACAGTGCACTCTACACACAATGCGCACCCAAATACACACCCACAAACATAAAAGAGTTAGGTAAGTATTATGCTGGAGTATAAACACCGTTTGATATTGTCAGATCTCTTGATAATTCTAACCAAATTCTGTGAAAATATTTCTGTTCAGATAACGATATGCACAATATTCGAATAAAATCAGTAAAATTATTATGTGATATGATACAAACACTGCAGAACTCACCACCAATGCTAGAATACACCTTTATTAACGAACAGAACAACAGATAAGCGCTTTCACGTACGAAGTACGCTTCTTCAGATCTACTTAACTGAACTCACATTCTACTTTATATACACTCAGAGTGAAGCTGGTGCACTGTGTAATTATTCAATTAATCAATTAATCAATCTTGTTAAAAACATCTTTAAAAGGGAAACACACTGGAGCTTTAAACTGACAAAAGCTTGTAAAGTCATAGACATATAGTGAGTATCTATTCAATCAAAGCTCATAGTAAAATGTCATATTAATCAAATACATCAATCATAGAATATATAATAATATAGATGTATATGTATACATATATACAAAAAGTATGTATAGAGAAATATGTCTATATATCAATATTTAATATGTACATATAATAAATATAATAAATAAATATAAAATGATAAATATGATAAATAAATGTAAATAATCTATCTATCAATACCTTTATAAAACTATTGCCATGTAAATATATAAACTATAAATATAAATATAAATATATATGACATATAGGAAAGAGTGTAAACTACTATTTCATTCATAACAAAATATATACATATATAAATATGTTGATGTATGTATACGTCTAAAAACTGCTATCATAAATATAAAATATGAAATATAAAATATATATGAAATATAAAATATAAAATGTGTAAAATGTATATAAGACAAGACAAAAATATATCTATGTACACTAAATGAATGTGTAAGTATAACATGACATGAATATCCTATATTCTACAGTGAAAAATTTGTACTGGGTATAAAAAAAGCCTATTTGGCTGTTGAGAGCTACTTAAAACTAATGAGAGGCTCTATGTAACTTATGACTCATGTAAAATGTGTACATTATACATTGGATCAAATGCAGGACAAAACATATATCAATATGATCAAAAGGTTAGTCAACATATACATATATGCATGACAGATAAATTAATAAAATATGGAACTATTCATATATCAAAGGTATATCAAAAAATAGATTTAAAACACATATTACTCTATTCATTATGTAAAAATACATCAAATAAAGATAGACCCCGGGATTCATGAAGCTCGGCGCAAGGCCGGCGTAAGGCCTGCGCCGGCGGTGCATGGAATATCCGGCGCAGTAGCGCCATATACATATTAATGAGAGTGCACCGGAATCACAGACACGTGCATAGTGTACGTGGCCA